>NC_143230.1:7982596-8282596 GCF_030267445.1 Bombyx mandarina | reverse complement strand
TGGCCGTATGAAAGTAGACGCTTTAGGCTAAATGCATATAAAAAAATGATGCCGCCATAAAAATTTAAAGATTTATTAGTGTGATCTGTGACAACGTATTATTTTCGTTGCTTTTTTTTTTAATTTTCAGATTCGTATTTCACAACAGAAAACTTCAAGTAGATAAGTATAGAAATCTAGCTTAAATTTACTGGTTTAATAGTCATTACAATCGGATTATCCTTTTATGAAGCGATGCCATCTCGTTTTATTCGTTGGTTGGAGTTGTCTTGGCGAAATATATTTGGTAGGTATTCGTGTTCCGAGTGAGTGCTAGTATGTGTTTCCGGAATCTCTAGGGTCTACATAGAAAAGTCAAGACAAAAACGATTAAATACCATTTTTTCTTCTGTTAGTTAAGCGACGGGTGACGAGTGACGAGTGTTTGCAATAAAATAATTTCGGAAAAAATACACTGTTTTGTTTTTTTTTTCTTCTCTGGAACAATTCAACTACAGGAAAGAGCGAATGTAGCATGTAGGTATCAATAATATATTGTTAATACGTGAAGCAAAAACTTTGTATCCCTTTTTAAGGAAATCGCGCGGACGGAGGAGTATGAAATTTTCCACACTTATAGAGAATATAGAGAAGAAGTGCATAATACTAATATTTTTTTTAAATAATGAATATTACATTAAATCATAGAAAACATTACACACACTACCATGTATTTGACACACACACGCATGCATGCTATTTATTTATTGTCAAACTTTTGTTCTCGAAAAAAAAAAACTTTTCTTTTTTTTTTATCTTTTTATTCCTTGTAAATCCTTGGTGTTAGATTAAATATTGTTTATTAATATTTTTCTATAGTGTAGTCTTGGCGTTGAAAATACAATCATAATTGTGTACAAACTTACAATTCCAATTAATTATAGTCGAATTTCGACTACTGCGGGACCTCTAGTACAAAATAAATCTAGATTTCGTATTTTCAGTGATTACGTTTGCATTTCAATCATTGGTCGAACACACCGGTAAATTTGTAATTAACATGGTTCGTTTTTTTTTTAATTCCATGACGATTTTCCTGATGTAGTTAATTAGATTCGTTAACTGTAAATAAACTGTTACGGTTATAATGGAGTCGATTTCTATTTTAGACGATTGTTTGTTGATGATGTTTATCTTTTTATTCCTTGTAAATCCTTGGTGTTAGATTACTTACCTATGTGTGTGTAAGTACTGCTACTGCGGGATGTATTTAATAAATCTGCATTAAATATATTATTTGTTGGAAATACAAAATAAATAACACAATAGCAGATCGTATCTCAGACCCGTTGAATTTTTTTTTTTTATACATAATTTTGTACGCGTCAACGAATACCATCAGAAGGAAACTTCGAGAAATTAGTTTTTAATACGAAATAGAAATATAGAGGGGGTGCGCAACACGAATGTACTGTGTAATATAGACAATACATTATTATAGAAAATATACATATATATACCGACATAACAAACAACCAATATTTTTTTTGTTTCTACGTAAATTCTCGGCGTATTTTTTTGACAAATTTAACATACTGAAGTCGTCGTGGCCTAAAGGATAAGACGTCCGGTGCATTCGTATGTAGCGATGCACCGGTGCTCGAATCCCGCAGGCGGGTACCGATTTTTCTAATGAAATACGTACTCAACAAATGTTCACGATTGACTTCCACTGTGAAGGAATAACATCGTGTAATAAAAATCAAACCCGCAAAAATTATAATTTGCGTAATCACTGGTGGTAGGACCTCTTGGGAGTCCGCACGGGTAGGTACCACCACCCCGCCTATTTCTGCCGTGAAGCAGTAATGCGTTTCAGTTCGAAGGGTGGGGTAGCCGTTGTAACTATACTGAGATCTTAGAACTTATATCTCGAGGTGGGTGGCGCATTTACGTTGTAGATGTCTATGGGCTCCAGTAACCACTTAACACCAGGTGGGCTGTGAGCTCTTCCATCCATCTAAGCAATAAATAAAAAAAAAAGTACTGAACTTTTCAAGATGCGGTAAAGTCGGTTACATAAGCACGCAACCGAAGCGATCTAATTGTATTTTAAAATTGGCATTCATCAAGTCAAGGCTCTTACGGTCAAGGTCATTGACAAATATAGTTGGATAGACGATAACGCCATCATTCATGTTTCTGATCTTGACGTTTGAAGTTTGGTTCGATTACTTGTTACGCGGACAATTTCATTTTGAATCCAAATGGAAGAGGTCTGTTCGTAATGTCGATAAGTTGTCGTGGTCTAAAGGATAAGACGTCCGGTGCATTCGTATCGAGCGATGCACCGGTGTTCGAATCTCGCTGGCGGGTACCAATTTTTCTAATGAAATACGTACTCAACAAACGTTCACGATTGACTTCCACGGTGAAGGAATAACATCGTGTAATAAAAATGAAACCCGCAAAATTATAATTTTGTGACTTTTGTGAGTCCGCGCGGGTAGGTACCACCACCCTGCCTATTTCTGCCGTGAAGCAGTAATGCGTTTCGGTTTTTAGGGTGGGGCAGCCGTTGTAACTATACTGAGACCTTAGAACCTATATCTCAAGGTGGGTGGCGCATTTACGTCATAGATGTCTATGGGCTACAGTAACCACTTAACACCAGGTGGGCTCTGAGGTCGTCCACTCATCTAAGCAATAAAAAATAAAAAGCTCCGGTATCACGGAACGTTTAGAACCTCTGCATCTGTGGAGGGACTTCGGTTCTCTCTGTGTTTTATACCGTATGTGCTATGCGTAGACATCGTCCCAATTCAGTTTTCGTATTGGATTGAAGAGCAACGTACAAACATACTAAAGAAGCATGTAAAAAAATATAATATATACGCATGTACATAGATAATAAAAACACAAATATAGAGAAAAAATTTATTACTCTTTTACTGTAAAGTCTGTCTTTTACTGTAGTTTTACTGACTTGGAGCCAAGCATTCTCCTGTCTGAGGTTAGGGCTGCTATAAAACACCTCAAAAACAGGAAAGCGACTGGTAGAGATGCAATTCCTATTGAAACAATAAAAGCCTTAGGAGAACGCGGTGACCACATATTTCATAAGATATGCAACAGGGTATGGCAGACGGGAGTTTGGCCGTCGGAATGGACACATACCGTGTTTACTCCCTTGCATAAAAAGGGCTCTACGAAGAAATGTAACAACTATCGTCTAATTGCTCTTACATCACATTCTAGCAAAACTATGTTACATATTCTGAATGAGCGATTAAAAACCTATCTGTCCAAAGAGATTGCTCCGGAACAGGCCGGTTTCGTGAGGGGGAAAGGCACTCGGGAACAAATTTTCATCGTACGTCAGATAATTGAGAAAGCAAGAGAATTCAACAGGCCGACATACATTTGTTTAGTTGACTTCTCCAAAGCGTTTGACTCGGTGAAATGGCCTGTTTTGTGGAAGACCTTACTGGATCTGGGGACACCGAAGCATCTTGTGCACCTACTGAGACGCTTATATGAGAATGGTACGGCCTCGGTGCGCGCGGATGACGTTCTCTCTGATAACTTCCATCCAAGTGCTGGGGTTCGCCAAGGTTGCATTGTATCGCCGCTCTTATTCAATGCGTACACAGAGATCATAATGCGCATCACTTTGGAGAACTGGACAGATGGTGTAGCAATTGGGGGGTATAGGATTGCAAACTTGCGATACGCGGATGATACCACTTTGTTTGCAACTGATGCGCAATACTTGGGGGAGTTACTGTCGAGGATGGAACGTGTGAGCCTTGAGTTTGGATTAAAGATTAACCGCAGTAAGACCAAGGTGATGATTGTCGATCGCGCTATGAATAACTCGCCGGACGTGGCTCAAATAGCGGGTTGCGACGTGGTCCAGTCCTACATATACCTTGGGGCGTTAATCTCAAATAATGGCGGATGCATGGACGAAATCAGAAGGCGCATGGCTGTCACGAGGTCGGCGATGGACGGGCTGAGGAAAGTATGGAGAAATAGAAACATAACCAAAACCACAAAGATCAGGCTCGTTAGAACACTAATATTCTCCATATTTCTATACGCTGCTGAGACGTGGACCGTGCGAGACGTGGAAAGGAAGAAAATAGACGCTCTGGAAATGTGGTGCTGGAGAAGAATGCTTGGAGTTTCGTGGACCGACTTTCGTACAAATGTCTCGATACTTCAGGAACTCGGCATCAAGCAGCGTCTATTTGGTATAGTACAGTCTCGAATGGTGAATTTCTTCGGACACGTTTCGCGACGAGATGGCCGGTCCATAGAACGCCTCGTTGTAAAGGGAAGCGTTGATGGTACAAGACCGCGCGGGAGGCCACCAATGCGGTGGACCGACCAAATTAAAACTGCAGTGGGAGGTCCCCTAAATGAGTGCAGTAGAATGGCCTCGAGCAGGGAGAGATGGCGCGACATCGTGAGACGCATCAAGTCTGCCCCTTCCAACACTACATGACGATCACGACCACTCTGTCAAGAGTGACACGACTGAGAAGAAGAAGAAGAACTGTAAGTACTGTAAAAATGTTTGGTCGATGTGGGAATCGAATCCACGACCCTTGGCGGAACAGTGAACAGGCGCTAACTACGGCACCACCGAGTCAGTCAAAATTCAATGTATAATAGTTTATTTCGACGCGAATCGCACTAAAATATTTTACCAAGCAATAAACGTGTTATGCAATAAAATTTCTATTTACATTAACTAATGGAGTTACCTAATAGACACTCTCAGTTAACATTGTTACGAAATATTTTCAAATTGTATTTGTTGGGGTTCAATTTGATTGTCGCTTGGTATTTTTTTATTTTGCTTTTTTTTTTATTGCTTTTATGGGTGGAAGAGCTCACAGCCCATCTGGTGTTAAGTGGTTACTGTAGCCCATAGACATCAACAACGTAAATGCGCCACCCACCTTGAGATATAAGTTCTAAGATCACAGCATAGTTACAACGGCTGTCCCACCCTTCAAACCGAAACGCATTACTGCTTCACGGCAGAAATAGGCAGGGTGATGGTACCTACCCGCGCGGACTCACAAGAGGTCCTACCACCAGTAAACTTTGTAACCTCTTGAAGCGGCATAAACAATTCTAAGTTATTATATTATATTGGTTATTAAACACATTATAAATTATTTTACGATTTAAATTTTTTGGCGGTAAAAAGGTCCCGTGTCACAGACTCTCGTGCGTTCCGGCTTACGCATCATAAAAAGGTTTCTTAAACGCCACATATTTAATCAAATTCGGCATCCAATATAACATCACCCAAGGATAGCTTGAGCGACCCACGATAATTTTCGTGCACTCTGATGCTGTGTGTGATACACATACAAAAACGTGTCAACTATCAAACTTCACACGGAACTCGCGTGCGCAATGATAACCCATAGAGTTATGTATGTTTTTTTTATCATTTAAAAGGTAAATTTTGCTGGGTCGTTTGAATCCGTGATTGGCCGGACGACTTCAAGTGTATTTCAAACAGTCGCCCGCCGGCAGCCGACCAGAGTGGACGGATTCAATCAAAACGTATAGCGAATATCCATCTGATTACGCGAGTGATTGCGCGCGTGTCTTTAATTTGATTTTTGTTTTATTTAAATATTATTTTGGATTATCTTCAATCGAGGACCGAGTTATTGACTAAATGTAAGTGTGTATTTTTTTTTTTCGCAAATCAAATACTTTCTATGATAACCCGTTTTTTCTTCTATAAATTCACCTTTAGATCGAGTTCAATGACTTGTGTTATTATAGCATTTTATTAATTTACATGCGAAAGTAGATTTTGAATTGATAGTTTTTGGGTTTAATATCGTCGTGATTTCGTTTTGTCGAACTGATAGAAAGTACATACGTTCACGTGAATACTAATTCACACTTGAGGATCGAAGTTCATTGTTTAACTTAAAGCCATCGTCGTATGAATTAGACGGCAAAAAGTACAAAAAAATACATTTAAAACTACAACGGATAAAGCTTCGAATGTTGCAGTCTTCGCTTGTTTTTTGTGGACCATTAGCCATTAGCCGCTGAGGGCTATTCTGATTTCACCTTTACTAATGATCCACTGTACGGCCCTCAGACTCAAAGAACTTGCTAACATTAGCCCTAGCAATCGAGTGTCGGAATCGCAGCGCACTGAGAAGATCCGTCGAGAAACTTCGTGGACTGTGTCTATGGGTTAAATAGTTTTCGCGGTCATTCAAGGACATTCTTGAATGTGAGATTCGCTGTGATCATTGCTGAACACAAGTAATACGGATATTTGTTGAGACGAAACGCGCACACTCTTCGTAACTTGAAAGCTTTAAGATGACAATAATTGTGATTCGCAAGAAAATATAGTTAAACTGTATTCAATTATATTAACGTTCAAAATTCAATGGCCTCTCACTCTTCGTATATTCAATAGTTTTTTCATGTACTTTTGGCAAGTCAATTTCGCGCCTTTTTTGTTTTTGTTTTTTTTGTTGTCATCGTGTCCGAATACACAATACAGATTAAGACAGTAGTTCGCATATTATACAAATTATGACGTATAGGACTTTTTGGAGGGAACGCGAAGAGTGAAGTTATGTGATTTGTTTTCTTTTGTCTAGTCAGTGTTTCTTCAGGTTAAGGTGGCTTATTAACTATTTAGTATCTGTGAAAGTGGACAAATGTGGGACAATGAAACAAAGCCGCTGGACGTAACTTCTTGGGATCCTCCAAAAAGTCCACTTAAAAATCTCAGTAAATGACCACCATCTTACTGAGATTATATTTCATCCAATATCATTTCATTTAATTTCATCCCAGTTGATTAATGTCTCAAATGAATCATCTCAATAATCATTTCACTCTATATTATCAGTTTTCATAAAAATAAGAATATAAATTAAAATAAGACATGACCTTAAAGGTCTTAGTTACCAGGTCATGAAATCCCATAAAATTATGACGTATACCACCTTAACTTATTGTATTCGAAACCTTGGAAACAATGTCGTGGAGTGAATGGCAATTTGGTTTAACCTAATGCTTGCAACTTTACGGGATAGCCATTTAAAGTTTAAATTTTGGGAAAAATATCATAACAAAAAAAACTAATTCAGCTATTTGAATGGATTAAACTTAATTGAAGTTCAATAAGAAACATCGAACTGTTGATGCGTATCTTTATCTATACTTCTATACTAATATTATAAAGAGGAAAGTTTTGTTTGTTTGTTTATATTGAATAGGCTCCGAATCTATTGAACCGATTTGAAAAATTCTTTCACTGTTTGGAAGCTACACTATTCTCGAGTGACATACGCTATAATCCTTTTTTTTTAAAATAGGGATCCTTACTAAAACTCCAATAAACCCAAGGAGTAATAAAAAATACCTAAAATATTACTTCGCGTGCCCTGCGAAAACTATTGATGATAGAATAGAATAATGTACTACGACTTTGTAGAACACATTATTAAAAGTGTCGCGACAGCATTTATATCGAACTATTATAGTTATGCCGCAATAAGTGTTATTCTATTTAAAGTACCGAGCGGAGCCGGAGCGGGCCGCTAGTCTTATCTATCTACTAGCGACCCGCCCTCGCTTCGCTTCGGAAACATTAAAACACACATGAAACCAAAAAATAAAAATAAAAAAAAATATAAAAAAAAGTAGCCTATGTTCATCAGGGACAATGTCGGCTTCTAATGGCAAAAGAATTTTTCAAATCGGTCCAGTAGTTTCGGAGCCTATTCGAAACAAACAAACAAACAAATCTTTCCTCTTTATAATTATATATATCTATCTATATATATAAAAAATAATTGCTGTTCGTTAGTCTCGCTAAAACTCGAGAACGGCTGGATCGATTTGGCTAATTTTGGTCTTGAGTTATTTGTGGAAGTCCAGAGAAGATTTAAAAGGTAGATAAATATAAAAATGCTCGGAATTAAATAAGAATAACAATTTTGTTTTTCCTTTGATGTGTCCCCCGTCGGACGGATTTCTTTTGTTTGTTTTAAGTTTATTTTATACAAAGGTTTAGGTCTTTTATTTATCGATTGAAGCACTACGAAGTCTACCGGGTCAGCTAGTACTAAATAAAAGGCACCTTTAATTACAAAGAAATAATGATTGTAACAGAAGCGAGATTCGAATCGCGGCAGTAGTATTAATTACGTATTTTAACGTTCCAAATTCAGTGGCCTCCTAATCGGCACTATTGTATTCTACTACGAATGATTTATTTGATTTTTACTGGTGGTAGGATCTCTTGTGAGTCCGCGCGGGTATGTATCACCACCCTGCCTATTTCTGCCGTGAAGCAGTAACGCGTTTCGGTTTGAAGGGCGGGGCAGCCGTTGTAACTATACTTGAGACCTTAGAACTTATATCTCAAGATGGGTGGCGCATTTACGTTGTAGATGTCTATGGGCTCCGATAACCACTTAATATTAGGTGGGCTGTGACCTCATCCACCCATCTAAGCAATAAAAGAAAAAGGACGCTCGTCCGATAAGGCAATAAATAAAGACACGAGTATCAAAGATCGGAATTTAAATTCCCTTTTTTACTCTCAGAGTGATTAGCTGACTATACGATAATGTTATTGAGAAGGTCATCATCAGTCAATATCAATGCCTTCTCTTTTTTATGATTTGATTCTTTTTGCGATTCGTAGGACGCAGCTTGGTCTGTGCCCCTCGCATTTCTGTCTATGGTTGATGGTTACCGTCAACCACTCACTGTCAGTTCGGCCGGATATTCATTGGCGTATAAAGCCAATAAAATAAATAATAGTTTGAAAAAAAAAAAGTAAAAACTACACTCTCATACAAAATCCAACAATAAATTTGAATTAAAAAGAGTGTAAGAAAAAATGATTTTATTGCAAAAAAAAAGCGTAAGGTGCTTTTCAGGATATTATCAAAATAACCCTTCTACTCATATCTGTTCATAAAATATAACTATTGATACCACGCACCCGCTTTTTTATTAATTTCTTTTTTCTATTTTTAGTTGGTTTTTCTATAAAAGCGTTTATTTTTATTTTTTTTAAACTATTATTTATTTTTAATTTTTTAGTTGAATTTCAATTTATCCAATTTTTTTTACAATGGTTCAAAAATTTCATCTGAATCAGTCGGTGACATATTCGGGAAATAGGTGATCGGCAGACAATCGCTAATCTTGATTATCCTATTAAGGCTAACGGATCAAACTGCTTAAAATATTGAATTGTCAACAGTCCTTAATAAGTATGCCAAATTTCGAGTTAATCCGACGTTTTGAAGGGGGTCAAAATCATGTTCAAAGATTCCGTTACGTAATAACATACGTATGAAGCTAATAAAAGCGTATTAAAAAAGAAAACTGTCATTATGACATCACGAAGTGACGTCATACTCTGACTTCACATTGACGATATATTACGTCTTCGACTAGCAGTCGCAGACGTTTTTCCTACCATCATTTTTTACTAGTGGTAGGATCTTTACTGGTTGTAAGATCTCTTGTGAGTCCGCGCGGGTATATACCACCACTCTGCCTATTTCTGCCGTGAAGCAGTAATGCGTTTAGGTTTGAAGGGTAGGGCAGCCGTTGTAACTATACTTGAAACCTTAGAACTTATATCTCAATATGGGTGGCGCATTTACGTTGTAGATGTCTATAGGCTCCAGTAACCACTTAACACCAGGTGGGCTGTGTGCTCGTCTACCCATCTAAGCAATAAAAAAAAAACGTATAGTTATCGTATTCTCTCTAGCCGTAACGTATCTGATGCGAGTTAAATTTTACACTCAACGCGCCTAAAGAAGTTTCACTTTAAAAGCCAATCGAATTCAGAAACTTCTCGAAGTCCGCTCAGAAAACTAGAGACCACACATGTCTAATTAAAAGGGTCTTTATTTGCCTTGCTGTTTCTACGTACAATATTCGGTTTTGACGTTATAGAATTTTCATTAATATCGCGCAGAGTTGTCGTCGGGTGCAAGAATTTGACCCCACGACGGACGGTCCGGACGTAATTCTATGTAAATTCACAACAAGCAACGCGGAGTTTGTTTACCGATTAAATATTGAATGGTTGTTGGATTTTCGGTCGAAAAAAGCGGGTCAGAGTTGGATATTTATACCTACAGGACTAAAGAACAGAGGGATTCTCTCTCAATGCGAGTGTTAATTTGTAAGTATTTATTCTGGGTGAACCGATTTTGAAAGTCAATCGTGAATATTTGTTAGTACGTATTTCATTAGAAAAATTAGTACCCGCCTGCAGGATTCACACGCCGTTGTATCGCTGGATACGAATACACCGGACGCCTTATCCTTTAGGCCACGACGACTTATATACTTAGTCTGGCCATAAATACTGTTACAATAAAAAATTTAAAAAATTCTATTGGAAATAACATTTATTACTTTTACAGTGTGTTAGTTTAATACATAAATATAAAACAATTTAAAGTATAAAAAGCTTATTCGAAGTGGTCTCCATTGGCTGCAATACAGTCCTTTAAACGTTGAGGCCAGTTATCAATAGAAGCACTCTTTCCATGAGAAAATTTTTCACTACCAATCGTACGGATTGTCTTAGGGACTCCAAATTATCATGGCGTTTAGAGCAAGCCATACTCTCTAAAACTGACCATAAATCATAATCCAGCGGATTAAGATCGGGACTAGACGACGGCCAGTCCGAGCTTTATGACCTGAGCCCGGTTCTTGCTGGAAGGACCATTCTTGATTATTGAACATGGTGTTGTTAAGGGACTTCACTACCTTCTCAAGAATGGTATCTTGATACATTTGTGCCCATGTTTTGATACCTTTTTCACAAAAGTATGGCTCAGTCACTCCTTCATAGCTAATACCCCACCAAACCATCACTGAAGTCGGATAGTGCCCACGTTGCACTCTGTCGACTAATTGGGAAGCTTCCTTAGAGCTTTGAGCATAAATACGGTCATTTTGTTTGTTAAAATGTTGCTCAATTATAAAAAAAATTCTGATCCGTAAACAAAAAAAATTTATGACCTCCCTTTGCGTACCGCTTCAGTAGTGGTTTCGATTTTACCACCCTATTCTCTTTTAAATTATCAGTTAAGAAATGACCAGTACGTCTATTATAGGCTACAAGTTCTAAGTCATCTTTTAAAATACGCGACATGGTTCTAGGTGCTATCTTCATCTCCGGAGATAAAATCTTTTGCTTTCGAACAGGATTTCTTCAAATTCTTTCCCTTACTCCTTTGACCACCTTTTTCGTACGAACACTACGGGGACGGCCAGATCTTTTTCTGTCACAAACAGGAGGTCTCATTGCACCTATTAATAGTCCGGTACACAAACATTTTACTAATACCAAGCGTATGGAGAGTTTTAAAAATTGCATTTGGCTCCATAACTACTTTGTGTAATGCAATTACAGCGATTCGGTTCTCTTTATCACCCCACTCCATTTTAATATCACAAAATATTGTACAATGTATTGGCGCCAAAATGAGAAAACTCA
Source organism: Bombyx mandarina (assembly GCF_030267445.1). Lineage (NCBI taxonomy): Eukaryota > Metazoa > Arthropoda > Insecta > Lepidoptera > Bombycidae > Bombyx > Bombyx mandarina. Next base: position 8,271,060 of record NC_143230.1, on the reverse strand, counting down.
ATGAGCAATCATATAAAAATGACAGATTCCAAATTCAAATGTAATATTTTGTTTATTTTTAATTGTAACAGTATTTACGGCCAGACTAAGTATACATAAAATTTAAGTAATATCGTAAGCTTTTCTCCAGTTGAACAATTTCAATATTAAACGATTCAACTTAGATTGGCTTAATTTATCACTTTTGTCGGGCGTCCCAAGACGCAGATATTCTTAAATCTTATTTTATTTATGTTCTGTTAATCAAGACATGACCTATTGTCATTTAGTTATTAATAATTCATGTTGAATTAGTTACATTGATGATATCTTAATTTTCTTTTTCATTCTGTAAAATTATATGTTTTTTCTTCTGTTGATCTTGAATTTACGTTCTCAACGGGCTCAGTTAGTATCGTATTGAAAGGATTCGCCATTCGAGTCTTAGAACTATTTGTTCTAGACACGTATGTGCTTAATCCGGGCGATTTGAATGCTAAATTGAAACGGCACTATGTGGAACCGTTTGCTTATTAAGTGTGACGTCATATGTGGCTATAAAAATGTTGGTAAATAGTTTTCTTCTTCTCAATCGGGTCACTCTTGACAGAGTGGTCGTGAGCGTCATGTAGTGTTGAACTTTACTTACACTCACTTAGGGGACCTTCCCCTGCCGCTGTAGTTTTTATTTAATTTATATTCAATCTCCCGATTTTTTTTTATGTTCATTAGATTATTTCCGAAGTTTCGGAATACTCTACAGTTTTCGTCATCATTGATAACAAGAAACGCAATGACATGACTAATAATGACAATACTAATAAAGACAATGACTAAACTAATAATAACAATAAAAACACGAGATTTTACCGTAAGAGTAGTTATAATTACGCCTACGACATGCAAAAAGAAAGAAAATACTCCTTTGGTCCTTGACAACCTCTAAAAAACAAAAAACGATACGCGAAAATCAAACAAACACTCCTTTGGTTCAGAGCTCTTAACTATTTCTAAAAAAAAAAAAAATCAGTTTACAAAACTAATCGATTCAAATCAATTTGATAGAAATCAGTGTTTTAGTTAACGATAATCGTTCTCTTTTGTATTATTTTATTGTGCTCAATTAATTACATTCGTATTTACATTTGTCGATAAGATATTGCTTAGATTATTCGAAAGAACCGTGATTTGAGATTAGTTAATTGCATTGTAACAAGCTTTACATCAATCATCCTGATGCTATACAGCTTTCATATCATAGTTCCACTGTAAGAGAGAAATCGAGGAGCCAATCCTGTGTCTGAAGGTAGGCAGACATCAGTAATAAATCCCAAAATAAAGTTTTTGTTGCCAGAGTATTTTTTAATCTTTTAAATCGGTAAATCTATACTTAATATTATAAAGCTGTAGAGTTTGTTTGTTTGAACGCGGTAACCTCAGGAACTACTGGTCCGATTTGAAAAAATCTTTCAGTGTTAGACAGCCCATTTATCGAGGAAGGCTATAGGGTATATAACATCACGGAAAGGCCAATACAAGTGGAGCACCAATAAAGAATGTTTCAAAATAGGGGTTTAAATAGCTCCTTAACATTCTATAATTCAAAAATATTTTCACTTTTTACGTAAATGAAGTGGGCGTAAAATTTAACGTTACGCCAAAGTAACTATTCCACGCGGACGGAGTCGCGGGCAAAAGCTAGTAAAGTTTAAAATAGCGCGTATACTTTTTACGTGACGAAGCTTAAGGTTATACATAGGTACGTAGTTGTATTTTAACCCCCAAATGACCTCATGTCGTTCTTGTTGCGTAATTAATTTTCCAGATTCAAATTTCGTTATGTTTGTTGTTATGTTATGTTTGGTTACGTCTCGGGGTCGTACCGATGGAGGAATTTTGGTGCCGGTCCTTTTTATATTTTAACGTCTAGATTTTATTTATTTATTTTTTATTGCTTAGATGGGTGGACGAGCTAACAGCCCACCTGATGTTAAGTGATTACTGGAGCCCATAGACATCTACAACGTAAATGCGCCACCCACCTTGAGATGTAAGTTCTAAGGTCTCAGTATAGTTACAACGGCTGCCCCACCCTTCAAACCGAAACGCATTACTGCTTCACGGCAGAAATAGGCAAGGCGGTGGTACCTACACGTCCGGACTCACAAGAGGTCCTACCACCAGTAATAGATAGACGCATCACTCGTATAGAGGCTACACCGGACGTCTTAATGATTAGACTACGAACGCGATCCTCTTAAAACAAAGAGTTGGTTTCTGCGATACTCTCCCGTGCCCAACACAACCTCCGCCCATATATTTGACTTCATATTCGCACTTCAAACAGCAAAGGCATGGGATTATGGGACTATAGTATTTGAAGCGCAATGCAAGATTCTCCGATATTTCGGACACCTGTCGCGACGGCCAGCAGAGTATATCGAGAAACTTGTTGTTCAGGGTAGGGTCAACGGTAAAAGACATCGTGGACGAAGCCCCATACGCTGGAATGATCAAGTGAAAATCATTACAAAACCCCATTTAAGGAGTGCGTGCTTTGGAGCACGCACTCCTTAAATAATAGTTCTTAATAGTTCGCTAACTGAGGCTTGGGCCTCAGTTAGCGAACTATTAAGAACAGCTGTCAAGGCTTTAATAAACAAGGATTGCACATGACCGCAACTGCACTGCTAAGAGTAACCGACTGTGATGATGATGAGTCAGAGGCTTCAGCTCTTTTGCCTTTGTGTTACTCCTCTTATCTTCTACTCTGCGTATCCGATCGCATGAGTTTTTCGAGAATGGTTTTTTTAAGTATTTTTATGACCTGGTAACTGAGACCTTTAAGTCATGTCTTATTTTAATTTATATTCTCATTTTTATGAAAAATGAATTATGGAGTGAAATGAAATGAAATGAGATGAGATGATATGGGATAAAATATAATAATCTCAGTAAAGTGGTGGTCATTTAATAAGATTTTTCAATGGACTTTTCGGAGGATCCCGACAAGTCACGTCCAGCGGCTTTGTTTCATTTTTCCACATTTGTGCACTTTCACAGATATTGAACAGCTAATAAACCACCGTTATTACACATTTAAACCTGAAGAAACACTAAATAGACAAAATAAAACAAATCACACAACTTCGCTCCTCGCGTTCCCGCCAAAAAGTCCTTGACAATGGTTAACCTATGTTTCTTGTTCTAACCTCGTAAAAGCATTCTTGCTTTTTTTTATTACCACCGTAGCAGCAGCACACATTCCTTTATTTCCCCTACCTATTCACTAAGGCTAAGGCCTGGACGGGTAGGTGAGCTCACGAGCTCAACCTGAGAGAATTTGCTTACACTAGCCCTAGCAAGAGCAGTGAGTGCTTCGCAGAATCTACCACCGGATCGGAATCGTGACCCACTGAGAAGATCCGGTGAGAAATTCAATGGGCTACATCGTCTATTCAATGCCAGTTTCTCAGCCAACCACAGAGTCTTCTCCGTAAGTCTCATTCAGAGGACATTTCTGACGGAAGTTCCACTTTATATTTTCTAAGAAAATTCTGTAGCTCGTACCCTATTCGCTTATCATTCATACGCTTTTATAATTATCAATACATGCAACATTATAAATATGTTTACGGTGAGATTAAAATTAATTGTCAATTCATAATAACGATTGCGTTTTGTTATGCGAATAAAGCGTATACGATGATTACATTACGAGACCTATTGGATAATGTTATTGTTTGTAATGAATTATCAGTTTTTTTTTTCTAATGAAATTCTATCTTGGGGGATTGTTCTAGAATTACTGCTACGATGAAGGAATTACGGTATGTGTCGTAATAAAAAACCCGCAGAAAATCTAGTTTTCGTAATTACTCGTAATTTCCTTATTATTTAATTATGAAGTCGACGTGGATAAGACGTCTAGTGCATTCGTATCTAGCGATGCATCGGTTTTCGAATCCCGCAGGCGGGTGCCAATTTTTCTAATGAAATACGTACTTAACAAATGTTCACGATTTACTTCCACGGTGAAGAAATAATATCGTGTTATAAAAATCAAACCCGCAAAATTATAAATTAATGGTGGTAGGACCTCTTGTAAGCCCGCGCGGGTAGGTACCACCACCCCACCTAATTCCGCCGTGAAGCAGTAATGCATTTCGGTTCGAAGGGTGGGGTAGCCGTTGTAACCACGGAATAGATAAATAAGGTTGGAATGGAAATGTAGGCGGGGCAAGCGTGCCACAGTTATGATTGTACAAACTTAACTCGACCGATTCTTTCATTCACCGCGTTTAGTGCGCTTCGGACTACTTTGGCGAACAGATCTCCGCTTTATAGTGCCGTGTTGTGCAATTATAACTTGTAAAACAAAAAATCAGACCTCAAGTATAGAGCGAGGAGGTATATATTTCGATCGGTAAGTCGAAATTACCATTTAATTACAATATTATTTGTCTAAAACATAAAAATATACTGAGCATTATGAAATTCCAAACATTAACAATATTATTGCAGCAAGTTATAAATAGCATACATTGCGCGATGTGTACTCGCCCAATGAACGCAATGACCAAGTCAGCTTCCAATGTACTACATGCATTGCGTTCTCTACACTTCAATCTTTGAAATTTCGGCCTTTGCCCTGATTGGCCGTGGTGCAGTTTGTCGATAGTGAGGTGATCATGTGGTGAAATAAAATCATCGACAGAATTCTCGACTATATTTACATTTGACATGGATAATTTTTGCATTATTTTATATTTAATTAATGATACCTATTATATTCTTAGTGAGACGTATTTTGAGTAAAATAAATATGTATTATTGAATTATTATCATTGAATTAAAGTGAAGGTATAATATAAAGGGACATGTAGACCTCTCATTTACGGGTATTTACTATATTGTCTAAGACGTATTAAAATCTAAGTAAAATGCTATTTGACTTATGCAGTAAATTAAAAATTTTAGGTTTCCTAAAGAACCTAACGCCAGGGAACAATGGATTGACGTGACAGGTAGAGGAAACTGGAGATAAAGACGAGTACTATTTGCTCTAAACATTTTACTGAAAATGATTTTACCATAAAAAAAATCAGAATACACTTAGTTTTGAAAAATTCATTCGCAATTAATAGCAAGCGCCAACTGCTTAACAAATACGTTTTATTCCAGCGACAGTGACTATTTGTAATTAGTAAAAGTAAAATAGTTTTTTTTTCAATATTTATTTCATGTTTCATTTTCTCCATTCATTCATCAGATAATTTATCGATAAAGAATATCGATTTTATCAAGCACTAGCGTGTATGAACATTTTTATTGCCTTTTTGCGTGTGTGAGTGTGTATGCCTACGGGTGTTTTGTGCTAGTTTGCGAACGAATATCTGTCCTGAGATTTATGTGTGGGTGTTTTTGTTGTGTGCGAAATACTTGTAATCACAGTATGTGTATGTGTAGAAATTAAAATAGTGGGGATGAAGCGGCAACACTGGTTCTAATACAAAATTAGAGCAAAGGCCTTTCCAACCTTATTTATCTATTCCGTGGTTGTAACTATACTGAGACCTTAGAACTTATATCTCGAGGTGGGTGGCGCATTTACGTTGTAGATGTCTATGGGCTCCAGTAACCACTTAACACCAGGTGGGCTGTGGGCTCGTCCACCCATGTAAGCAATAAAAAAAAAGAAGTTTTTCTAATGCCGATTGGCGATCTTACTGGTGGTAAGATCTCTTATGATTCCGCGCGGGTATGTACCACCACCCTGCTTATTTCTGCCGTGAAGCAGTAATGCGTTTCGGTTTGAAGGGTGGGACAGCCGTTGTACCTATACTGAGCCGTTGTAGATGTCTATGGGCTCCAGTAACCACTTAACACAAGTGGACTATGAGCTCGTCCACACATCTAAGCAGTAAAAATAAAAATTAAACTCATTTTCAAAGGAAATCTGTTTTTACGTTTACCCGTCTCTGAAATTTGGACATTAAACATTTTTGGCGTAATAAGCGTAATTCCAACTGATCTTACTTTACTCTCTGAATCATCTAAAGCCTTCGTCAAACAGAACGCGTAAATAGCGCGCGTCAGAGCGCTAAAGTGACGCCGCGCTATGACGCCGAGATGTGTTGTACTACTATGGTAACATACCGTCAAACAGAGCCCCAACGCTATAAGTACGCAGCGATCTGTCGCGGCGTTAGGACGCTTTGACGTCAGGCGTTGTAATTTTTTACAAATTTAATTTTAGCGCCCGAATGAATGTGTATTAAAATACTAGATAATGCCCGAAAAAATGATATAAATAGTTAGAAAATACCCATGCTTATACAATGCCACAACTGAATCACCCGATTTCTTAATACTTTTAAATTTTCACACCGCTATCGAAAGGCACTTATGATTTGGCGAACGCGTTGCGTCAAGCGTTAGACTCATCTAGTCAATTTGAAGAGCGCGACGTTAAGTACGCGGCGCTAAGTACGCGTTCTGTTTGACGAAGGCTTTATGGTTTTTATGTTTTGATATAAAATTGCATTCTGTTGCGGACGAAGTCGCGAGCGAAGCTAGTTATGAATTAGACGAGAAGCCAACAGTTTATAGGCGACAACTGTATCAACATCGCAAGAGTACACAATACGACAATTGTTTGTCGAAATTAATCATTAATGTTTATAGAGTTAAACTCAATTTCAATTGTCACACATTGTGAATTTTGTTATTTATTTACCGACGGCGAACGAATTGAACTACGCCATACAGCCAAATCTTAAGTTTTACATTTTCGTATCTAGTTTTATATTTCGAGGCAAAAAACGCCAACTCTAGTATTCTTCATTTATCTTTTTCAAATCCGTCTAGTCAGTAATCCGAGTAAAAAGTCCTAATTAGTATTCTCCATTATAAGTCTCCGAAAGTAGAGTTAATATATTCATATACCGGTCTAAAATAAATATATTTAAATAAAAACTTTTTCTGATTAATGCGTATATTATAGGGTAGTACCGTTGTAGCAGGTGAGTAATGTCAATGTTAATGTCAAAATTTATTATATTTAGTCGCTCAACTCGCCAGACTAACTCCGTGTATATCCGTTACATAAGGTACATATCACACTATTTGCTACGCTACTATAGTTTGGTGGATTTTTAAGGTGTATATTGCAGCTCACAAGTGGACACCTTATTTTTTTTTCCTACATACGCTATAAGTCAGGAGGTGAGCTCACGGGTTTCTAATCTGACGAATTTACTGACACTAGCCCTAATGTGGTGAAACATTTGGTTACGTCACGCGCATGCGCGACTGACGAAATCTAGGAGGCCATGATACCCGCCCCTTTAACGAAAAGCATTGTACATTTATACATGAAATAAATATTTTGTTATTTTATTTAGAGCCGCTTTTCTTTAAGCGTCCTAAAAGGTAAGCAGCTCTTTGCCGAATCTACTACCAGATCTGAATCGCGACTCACTGAGAAGATCCGGTAAGAAACTCACTAAATTCTCCTTACCTCGACCTTCCATAACGTGACGATATCCTAACATTAGCCGTGTGAGTGCATTCATACACTTAAGTCAACAGAGATGTGTTAGCACAACTGTTAATTAAAAACAAATCTACCGTAAAGATAATAAATCTTAATAAATTACTTGTGCTAAGGCACTTTGCACTATAGTATACTTAGCCTGACGAGTTTCTCAGTCTTAGTGGGTGGGTCGCGATTCCAATTTGCTGGCAGCACGAATTAGCTACCCTTAAGATGTTAATCCTCCTTTGGGGATGCATTTTTTAGCTTTCCTCCTTTATCTGAGTGCTAAAAAAATGTATGTAGGGCCCATTCACGCGAGGCGATCCCGTTGCTTGTGACGAAGGGCTCGACGAGTAATTAACCCATAGACACAGCCCACTGAGTTTCTCGCCGGACCTTCTCAGTGGGTCGCGTTTCCGATCCGGTGGTAGATTCTGCGAAGCACTGCTCTTGCTAGGGCCAGTGTTAGCAACACTCCGGTTTGTGCCCCGTGAGCTCACCTACTAGTTGGGTGAATATGGAATAATCCCTCGAGGTTACTAGAATAAGTAGGAAAAAAAGCTTGCCTATCAGTTTTATATAGTGGGACAACTGTACAATACTAGTGAGCCTTCGATCTCATGTGCCAAAGTCGGTGTAGATATTCATTGGCTGATGTCTCTGGGAACGAGATCCTTGGCCAAAGTAGTTAAAAAATATATTTACTTCGCTGTACCTATAGAAATAAGAAATATTCAAAGTGAAGCTAGTGAAATTTTCGCGCGATTTTTTTTTTGACATTCCAAAAGTGTGTAATTTCACTGAACTCTGTTTCAAAATTCGAACGCCGTACGAGCGAAGCGTGTTCGACTCTCGTGTGATTTCATCGTCCGATGCCACACCACTTCTCTCGACCAATCAGAGCGCGTCTCTCCGCTTTGGCCGCGCGTCGACGAGATTCGCGCGACACGTTCTTATTCATTTTTTTTCATTTGTATTATTTATTACATAGTACTATTTCGCGAATTCGTGTTATAGCCGCTTATGTATTTTCGTGTTTGTATGGTGTGTTAAAATATGTGTACCTATACTTTGTTCTTAATGTTTTTGCACTAAAAAGTAATATATAATTATACCTACTTATTACATGTCAAATCTTTAGAATTGTAGTGCCCATAACTAAAAACTTTATGAAAGTGTGTTTTATACTTTGAACGATTTATGAACAAATATTCTATCAGCTTATAAAAATAAAGTCTCTTTTACTTCAGAAAGCGCGAACGTTCTCTTACTGTAGGTACTTCAAAGTATTCAAATCGAAAAACTAAAAAATTACAATTCTTGAATTACATTTTTGGCGTTTCATAAAAACAAGGATTTTGGGTTACGACACTTCAATTCTAAAGGTACGATGTATTTTATAACGGTTTGTAAAATTAAACAATCTCTTTTTAATCTAGAAAAGGATAAAGTACTTTTTTAATCTCTTTTAAATCAAGCGCATACACTAAATTTATGTACATATTAAAAACGAAAAAAAAAAAATTCTATTTCAATATTTCATTACAATTGTGGCGTTACAAAAAATGGATTATTTTTTAAATTTGGAATTGTGATTCTTAAGGTGGTTGGATTTTAGATGTCGTGTCAATGACCTATGTTGAGTTGTCATAAAATAAATGTATTATCTATTAAATGTATACTACAAGCTTCCAAACTTTTCTTCGTGATGGACTCCCTTTTTTTTTGTTTTATAATGAGTCGTTTATTATCAAAGGTGGCAATCTGTGCATTTGGACAAAAAAATGTTATTGATATGTCAATACAGATTGATTAGAATATAATCGTCTCCTTCAAATAATACGGTTCAAAACCTGCATTAAATAAAGGTTAATACTTAACCTGTTATTTATCTAAGATGTCGTTCAGAAGAGTTTTGTGACTGCCAATGGAATACAAAGTCAATAATTCGTTTTTCTGATTTACCAATAATTGTCGAAAAGTCACATTGCCGGCTTTGATAATAGTCGACTCAAATGTTCATTTACGGTTGAGAACTCTTTGAATTATGCGAAAAACCTGAAATTATTATGATAATTGTAAACATGATATCAAATCGAAAAGTAGTTAATTGTTTTATTAAAAACAAACTTATAATGTTTTTTGCTGTACGCGTCCTGCTAAAACACTGGTGCGGGAATCTATCGTGCCTTACCTGGCGTTGAAAAACATTAAACTATAATGACGGAAGGAAAACGGATGTTTCGCTTTTTAGTAAAACAGAGACGACAGCATATTATTGATGCTGTTCACACTGCCGCGTGTTTTTTTTTTGCCTTTGTAGGCAGACGACCGTACGGCCAACCTGATGGTGAGTGGTTACCGTCGCTCAAGGACGTCAGCAATGCCAGGGACAGAGCCAAGCCGCTGCCTACCTACCATCTTTCTGAAAAGCACAATTTTTTTTATTGTTGTTGCAAATAATAGTGAGTCTTCTTTTCCCTGGAGTTCATTATTTAACGTATTCTATAACACAACTCTACAAAAAAATTCTCGTTCTTTGTGCTAACGTTTATTAGGTTTTTCCGGTTAATTATTCACAAATCCGAAAATAAAATACCTTTTTTTGGTATAAAGTTTGCTTTTGTGATAGTTATAGTAATAATACTCATTTTTAATTTTTTTTTAATTAATTTTAATACTTGCAAAAAAAACCGCGCTCCGTGAGTGGGGTGCTTACGTTTACACACTGCCACTAGATGGCACTCCAGTCATAAACAACGATCAGTGTGCTTAGTGCGAGTTTTGTAACGCTCTCACTAGCGAGCCAGTTTGCTCAAATTTGTATGCAATTGGAACAGCGCCCCTAGCGGCAAACGTACCCGGTGTTATTTTGTGAGTGCGAGTTCATATTAACGTTGTGATCTCGTAACCGAGTAATTTTACCGAAAGGAGTACCACGAATGACATTTGTGCGAGTGCGTGTTACAAATTAGTGGGTTTTAACGTTTCGATCGAGTATTTCTTTAGTAGTTCTATTTTTCCAACTAGAGAGGCAAAAGTATCATGCCATAAAGCCTAATCTTTTTTTATGAAAAATGATAATATGGAGTGAAATGGATTTGATTAATTTGAAGCATTAATTAATTGGCATGGAATGAAATGAAATGAGATCAGATATATGGGATAAAATATAATCTCTGCAAAATGCTGATTATATACTGAGATTTTTTTCAGTGGACCTTTTCGAAGACTTCGAGAAGCTACGTCCAGCGGTTTTGTTTAATTTTTTTAAATTTTCGCACTTTCACAGATACTAAACAGTTAATAAACCCACGTTACTTTGTTATTGCATAGATGGGTGGACGAGCTCCCGGCCCACCTAATCTTAAGTGGTTACCGGAGCCCATAGACATCTACAACGCAAATGCCGCCTCCCACCTTGAGATATTAGTTCTAAGGTCTCAGTATAGTTACAACGGTTGTCCCACCCTTCAAACCGAAACGCATTACTGCTTCACGGCAAAAATAGGCAGGGTGGTGATATCTACCCGTGCGGACTCACAAGACGTCCTACCACCAGTAATTACGCAAATTAATTTTGCGGGTTTGATTTTTATTACATGATGCTATTCTTTTACAGTGAAAGTCAATCGTAAACATTTAATAAGTACGTATTTCATTAGAAAAATTGATTGAAATTAGAACACCGGTGCATTGCAAGATACGAATACACCGGACGCCTTAACCTTTAGGCCAGGACGGTCTCAAAATTACACTTATACACGAAGAAATATTAAATACGCATTAACTAAGAAACATTAAATAGACAAAATAAAACAATTCACACAATTTAGCTCCTCGCGGTCCCTCCAAAATGTCTTTTCATCTTTTTTTCCTAGTTGTTCAATTGTAAATGAATAAATCAAAATCAAATCGAGTTTACGTTCTATACGGTGAAAAATGAAGAATTGTGAGTGTGAGTTGAGATATGCTACTCGCTTCGCAGGGCGTTTATTCACCGAGAGCAGCAATAATATTATTTCTCGTATATTGGTAGCACGTGATGTTTTGGCATTAGACCGTCTAAATGAAATACAACGCATTTTAACAGCATTTTAATGGGAACCGACCACTTTCAAAATTATTCGGGTAATGTCACGTGTTCAATACTATTTTGTACCTTTAGAATTAAAGTGGCTCAACCCAAAATTCTTAGTTTCTGGTAAACTTCAATATTGTAATACAATAATTGTATTTTTTTAGTTTTTCGGTTTAAACACTTTAAGGCATGCCATTTTATTTGAAAAAGACAGAAAGAGTACTTTGTCCTTTTCTAGACTAAAAGAGACTGTTTAATTTTATAAGCTGATAGAATAATATAGAAAAGAATAATAGGATACCCTCTAATCGTCACATTGGAAAAAGGTATGGCTTTATCATTTTATCATTTAAATTATTTTTTATTGCACTTATAAAACTAATTTAATTTACAATATGTAACTACATATATCTATAACTAATCCGTACTTGTCAAATTCCTCATAAATTGTCAATATTCTTAATAAAGTCCTATTAATAATATACAAGTGCAAATGTTGAGCTGCTTGCCAGAAATGATATAATAGTGCTTTGTTTTTTTGTTGTTTCCGTGTAGGCTGCCTGTAATAATCTAAATCTGTGTGAAAGGCAATAAATGATTTTATTATTATCTACTAATGGTAGTCCAGTGGTCGAAATTTGACCATAATTTATTTAAATTTTAAGTTTGAACATTATTATAGTTCTATTGTCACCTTTCTATTATCATCATTTCTATAATAATAATTGCTCCATGTCGCCAAGGCTACATTATAGAAAAATAATATTAAAGACAAAAAATATTAATCTATTCTCAATTTGACCACAGATTGATAAATCAATAAACAAAAAAAGTATAAATGCATGTGTGTGTGTGTGTCAAATACATGGTAATGTGTGTAAGGTTTTTTTATTCATTTAGTTTATTTTTTTATTGTTTATGCACAATTTAAAAAAAAATATTAGCAATCTGCACTACTTCTCTATATTCTCTATAAGTGTGGGAAATTTCATACTTCTCCGTCCGCGCAATTTTCGTAAAAAGGAGAACAACATTTTTGCTTCACGTATTACCTACTTAAAATGTAGGTTCTTAATAATAATACATAAGTGTTTTGAAATATAAAACTAATCGTAAATTTTTTAGTTATACCACTTCCATTCTAAGGGTGCAATTTCGTAAACAAACTTTGCCGTAATGGCGTAACCTTTAAAATACACGAAAACTGCCCAGCATAAACATATTTTTTTAGTAACTTTAATAGAAGTATTAGAATTAGAAGTTTATTATAGAATTTATTTAATTGTAATTACATATTTAGACATACTTAACATAATTAATCTTGGAATAGGTAATTATTTCAGCTTTTTTTAATTAAAGAAATTATGTTTTACATAGGTTTAATCATTTACCCGTTGAACGTTTATAAAATGATTGTATTTACGGTAATAGTGTTGATGATCTTCAGTAGGTGGCCCAAATATACTAAAATTATTACGAGCATCCATCCTTATTTATAAATGTGTAAAGAAGCAAAATTATTATTACATTGTTCAAATTTCTATATAATTTATAAATATAAATCTGTACGTATGTACCTGTAAATATGTATATTGCGCGCGCGTGTGTGTGTGTTAGTGTGCGCGTGTGTATATATTTCTATAATAGATAGGTACACAGTGTGCAATTCATTTCGAAATTATTCTTGCCCATCTAATGATTGTCTGGAAGAGATCACTCTTAGCGATAAGACCAAGAAAGAATGTTTCACAATATTTATTCATTTTGTGTACAATAAAGAATACTCTTTCACTGGTGGTAGGACCTCTTGGGAGTCCACACGGGTAGGTACCACCACCCCGCCTATTTCCGCCGTGAAGCAGTAATGCGTTTCGGTTCGAAGGGTGGGGTAGCCGTTGTAACTATACTGAGACCTTAGAACTTATATCTCGAGGTGGCGCATTTACGTTGTAGATGTCTATGGGCTCCAGTAACCACTTAACATCAGGTGGGCTGTGAGCTCGTCCATCCATCTAAGCAATAAAAAAAAACAACTCTATCTCACTCTCTCTCTCTCATCAAACAACTCTTTAAAAAAAAGCAATGATTTAATAAGAATTAAATGAAAAAGCAAAGAATTAATATGTATTTACAACTAGCTAGAAGTTTATAAAATTTTCTAACCGAAAAAATATATGTGTATAAACCATCAGAATAGATAAAACCTTAAAAAACAACGTTATTATTAAAAACGAAAGAAAAAATCTTGATATTGTATTGGTTTCACGGCAAAATTTTTAGTGACTACTTAACTTGCTTGAAAGTGAAGAAATACTCTCAAAATCCATTAATTTGCAACTCGCACTCGCACATACAATAATCGAGAGGCTCACTTCGGTAAAGCTATTCGATACATGAGACAGCAACATAAACAAACCTTCTCTCTCCCACAAAATGAGATTCATAAGCTTACCACTAGGTGGCACTGATACAACCTCACACAAATTAAACATATCATTAACATCGACTGAGTAAATAAAAAAACTCGCACTAAGCACAGGTACATTACCCATTACTCGAATAATTATAAATATCGTTAGAAAGCTTGGCATTTCAATTAAACGCCTTAAAAAAACCCTTGCGTGCTACCAACATAAAAGAAAAAAAATATCGCTTCTCAAGATGAATAAACGTCCTGCAAATCCAGTAACTCGCACTCAGAGCTCCGCACGTTTCACCGTGAAGAGCGTACACTCGATGCGAGTCAATCGATTCCATTTTTGAAACTCGCACTAAGCCTACAGGTGTTTTGTACAAGCCCAGAAAAACATAAAATGTCACGAAAGTGTAAATACGATGCTGATGCATTTTGTTTCGTATGTGGTCAATTTATTAAAGTTCAAAAGCAAATTGTTTCATGCCATGCATTTTTTTTTTCGTCTATTTACTTTATTACTAATTTAAAATATCGAAATTTTATGCTTTGCAATCAAAGTCAAATTTGGTGTTGACCCATAATCGTTACTACGTGAATGTCGCCACTCACCTAGGTTCGAGATTTATTATGTTTCGCTATATATGTAGTAATAATGATGATTTTAAATCATGCGGTTTTAGTTTTTATTACGTGACCTCATTGTGGAAGTCATTCGTGAGTTAAGTACCGATAATCCTCCTATAACGCGGTAGATACGTTCCTACAAAGTCGCGTGTTGTGTTTGCAAGTCGTCGTGGGCTAAAGGATAAGACGTCCGGTGCATTTGTGTTGAGCGATGCACCGGTGTTCGAATCCACCAATTTTTCTAATGAAATACGTACTCAACAAATGATCACAATCGACTTCCACGATGAAGGATCGTGTAATAAAACACGACATCGTGTAATAAAAATCAAACCCGCAAAATTATAATTTGCGTAATTACTGGTGGAAGGACCTCTTGTGAGTCCGCGCGGATAGGTACTTCCAATCTGCCTATTTCTGCAGTGAAGCAGTAATGCGTTTCGGTTTGAAGGGCGGGGCAGCCGTTGTAACTATACTGAGACCTTAGAATTTATATCTCAAGGTGGGTGGCGCATTTACGTTGTAGATGTCTATGGGCTCCAGTAACCACTTAACACCAGGTGGGCTGTGAACTCGTCCACCCATCTAAGCAATAAAATATATATATTTTTATTTTCGACTACCGGGGACCACTAGTCTAAATAAACAAATACTTATGTCATTCTGTTCTTTTGTTCACAGATCTCGACCGGCCATATGTCGTGAAAACTGACGAAGGGTTACAATTATTATTGTGGTTGTTTATTTATTTTTATAAATTCTTCAAAACTAAAAATGTCGTCGAAAGCTATCTACGAGGCAACGGGGAAGGATCTGATCAACAGGTGAGGAGTTCGCTGAGTGATAACGTTATGAGCTAAGCCGATCCAAGCGTTGGGATCGTACTTGACAAAGGACATGGGCCATTTTCGGCCCTGCTACTCGTGCTCTCAAGGACATTACGATGCCTCCAATGAACACTACGCTAACTCCAAATTCGTAGATTTACAGGAGGAGCATTTAAACGAAAAAAGTTGATAAAATCTTTATTATTGCAGATATATTTATGTGGTTTTTTTGTGTAGCTAGCTGATTTACCCTTGCTTTGAACCCCATTAATAATGATTAATTGTAATACTTTTAACATAGTGAAGCGATTTGCGTGAAAAATGAAAATTTCAAAATTTTGAGTTAAAGTAGTGTTCATTGGAGGCATCGATTAATTAAAATATCTATAGAAAAAAAAAATTTCATTTTTACATAATTATTATAAAATTTAAGGATATTTTAATGGTGGGATAATTAAAATCATAAATAAAAAGAAATTAGCTTGACTAAGCTACATTGATAATCTTGAAGGAGTTGCCATAGGTAAAATATATTTATATTTTATACAATTCACATTAAATCTTCTTAAAAAAAAACATTATATTGCAAAAAAACTAGCAAAATATATTAACATATTTAGTTAATGGATTTTAAAATTAATATAATATATTATATCTAAACAAAAACTTATTTTTATACTTTTAAATCCGTAGAATAAATTATTACATGGTTGAATAATTATGATCTTAAGCAAAAAAAACTACGCTTGTTTAATGTTTATTGACGTTTTACATTTGATCAGTCGTTTTCGTACTCGTGCGGATTGTGGATATTATTAAGTGTTTCGTTGCGATAGACCTGCTTATTATATTTTGTTGTGCATAAAATTAAGTGTTAATATAAGTAATATAAATAATATTTAAGCTGATGATGATGTTAAAGTGTCAGTGTGTTGACAGCAAAATCATATGATAGAACCTAAAATTCTTATCTTATTTTTTAAATATCTCTGTATCCCCATGAACAATATTGATTTTAATTTGTCTATAATAAAAGGGATATATAGTCTGTTATTTAAACTTAATTTCATTACTGTCCTTGAACTTCGTTTAATGGGAGAGTGGCCCATGTCCTTTGCTTCGTTAGGAACGTATGTGAATGCCTATAAGTCTTGAATGACACCATCATTTTCTCCTTTTTTTTTAATATGGCAATCTGTTTCTTTAGTCCGAGAGCTGGCACCAATTTTTGGGTAGGTATTTGAGGCAAGCTGAAAATTTGTTCCATACCTCTCCTGATACACCCCAACTCGGAACTACAGACCTGGCTAGTGGGCTAAATAAACCCTTATTTTTTTTTTTTTTTCAAATAATGTGTTTGAGGCAACATGCAATTTATATAATATAATTATGTTGTAATTTTATGTTTAAAAAAAAAAACAAAAAATTAAGCCAGACAATTTAGTCGGGGTTTTTATATTGCCAGGCGCGTGCAAAAATATGTAAAAAATGTATTTGAGGCAACTTGACATTTTTATAGGATATTTTTTAAGACAAAAAAATACTATTCCTAAAAAGGCAGGTCATTTTGGTGGGGCCTTTCTACCTGCCAGGTGATCTAAAAAGTTATGTATAGGTGCGAGTAAGTAACGCTATAGGCAAGCCGTAGTGTGAGAGAGAGCGCGAAACGTCCTACCGCACCACCTCATCCCGTGGGTGTCGCAAGGCGCCTGAGGGCTAACCAGTGTGCTTCGTGCGAGTTTTTAACGTTCTCGATAGCGTAAAAGTTAAATCTTTGTATGCAGTTTGAACAGCACCGCTAGCGACAAACGTTTACGCTATCGAGAACGTTATAAAACTTGCACTAAGCACACAGATAATTAAAAGAAAGTGTCAACGTATCTCGAGGCTTTGTTGTTAGTTTTTTTTTTGTTTTCGTTCCAGACACATAGCCTCCGGTACGGCCCTGGTACCGTGTAGGTTCGCCACATTCGAACAGAGCACTGTGTGGGAGGATGAGCTGGGAAAAAATCCATGGCTCTCGAAGGAGGTATGCTTACGTTGATTTTACATAAAATATTTGTCAAGAAAGTTATCTACGTTTTTACGCTAAGTATTTTGTTCGTGATTCCGACAAAAAATTGACAGTTTTTTGTAAAGTTGAAAGATTTTTTATTTTATTTAAATAAGCTTTTATAGACTTAGTCGTAATGACTACCACCGATATAGAATGCAAGTTACAGCGGTGAGATAAATCGACATGAAAACCAAGACTTGTACAGAATATACCTTACGTATTTTATCAAAACTGTGATCTGATCTGATCTGTTCTATATACAGAAATGCCAACGTGATCACTTTTTGGCGGGAACGCGAGGAGTGAAGTTG
Source organism: Bombyx mandarina (assembly GCF_030267445.1). Taxonomy (NCBI): domain Eukaryota; kingdom Metazoa; phylum Arthropoda; class Insecta; order Lepidoptera; family Bombycidae; genus Bombyx; species Bombyx mandarina. Next base: position 8,253,226 of record NC_143230.1, on the reverse strand, counting down.
TGTGATTTGTTTTATTTTGTCTATTTAGTGTTTCTTCAGGTTTAAATGTGTAATAACGGTGGTTTATTAACTGTTTAATATCTGTGAAAGTGCACAAATGTGGGAAAATGAAACAAAACCGCTGGACGTAACTTCTCGGGATCGTCCAAAAAGTCCACTGAAAAAATCTTAGTAAATGATCACCATTTTACTGAGATTATATTTCATCCCAGTTGATTAATGTCTCAAATTAATCATCTTCATTTCATTTCACTCCATTTTATCATTTTTCATAAAAATATGAATATATATAAATTAAAATAAGACATGACTTAAAGGTCTCAGCTACCAGGTCATAAAATCCCTTAAAAAAAAGCCAACGTGATGGAACTGTAAGGTTTTTTTTCTGTATCGTTAGACTACGGAATCTTGAATACGGTCTTATACATTTTTAAGGATATGTCATTGAGGTATTTTTCACGATCGTACCACCCGCCATCGGAGCAGGGTTCATCCACCACTACCTGCTGCGTTCATTCGCAGTGCGTTTCTCTTCATAATTTAGACCCAATGGTCTACGTCACGCAGGAGAATTATAATGCGAAGGCATTGGCCTGACTTGCACTGATTGGCATTGGATTGACGTCCAACAGGATAACACATAATATGTACGTGATCACAAAAGAAAGGTATCCTTACAACGTCACAGGATGCTTTGTAAGCCCGCGCGGGTAGGCACTAATTAACCCTCTTATTTCTGTTGAAGCACTATTGCGATCGCCATTATACTCGAGAACTTAGATCTCGTGTCGATTCATCTTTTGTTTTTCCTTGCCGTATCACTTGTCAGAGCGGTGGTTGTCCTCATTAAGTATTATGGCTGTGGGCAGACGCTATGTGCCTCACGAGCAATAGCCACTTCTTCAAGCGAGGAAATAACTCCATAAAGCGCCTTGTCGTTCGGGACAAAGTAGAAATCACCACACCGCGTGGAAGGTTGCCCATGCGATGGACCTTTCAAGTCAAGTCGTCAGTTTGCATGAGTGTACCATTCATCTATAGGTCACCGTCCTCGCCGAACCCGTCGCTTACGACGAAGGGCTCGACGAGTAAACTAACCCATAGACACAGCCCACTGAGTTTCTGGCCGGATCTTCTCAGTGTGTCGCGTTTCCGATCCGGTGGTAGATTCTGCGAAGCACTGCTTTTGCTAGGGCCAGTATTAGCAAAACTTCCCGGTATAAGCCCGGTGAGCTCATCTACACGTCAAGGAAAATCTGAAATAGCCTCTCAAGGTTATCAGCATAGGTAGGAGAAAAAAATCATCTACAAAATTATTATTATAATTTTTTTTTGCTTAAATGAGTGGTCGAGCTCACAGCCCACCTGGTGTGAAGCGGTTACTTGAGCCCATAGACATCTACAACGTAAATGCGCCAGTCACCTTGAAATATGAGTTCTAAGGTCTCAAGTATAGTTACAACGGCTGCCGCACCCTTCAAACCGAAACGCATTACTGTTTCACGGCAGAAACAGGCAGGGCGGTGGTGACCTACCCGCGCCGACTCACAAGAGGTCCTACCTACCACCAGTACCACCAGTATTAGAAAGAAACAAAAACGCTATCGCCGTCCCGTTTCAGCAATTGGTCGTGAAGCCGGACCAGCTGATCAAGCGTCGCGGCAAGCTGGGTCTGGTCGGCGTGAACAAGACTGCGGCGGAGGTCCGGCGTTGGCTCGGCGAGCACATGGCCAAAGAGCAGACGATAGGGGCCTGCGTCGGGCGGCTGAGGCACTTTATAGTCGAGCCCTTCGTCAAACACGAACCGGTGAGAGTACCCTATGTCTGTTTGTTTATTTAACTCGACGCACAACCGTAATGATGTTTACGCCTGAAGCATGCTGTACTGGTCCATCAATAATGAAGTAGAGTGTTGTGGTAGATTAATTGGTTTATTGAAAAAAAAAACCGTCGAAGCACCGTGGTATGTGAGGAATGTAGATCTTCATGACGACATAAATTTAGAGCCGACACGTAAGGAAGCGTCAGAACGCTACTTTGTAAAAGCAGCGTGACACGATAACCATCTTATCGTGGACACCGCTAACTACATATCCTACCCAGGTCGTCGTAGGAGTCGAAGTGTGAATTAACCCATAGACACAGCCCACTTAGTTTCTCGCCGAATCTTCTAAGTGGGTCGCGATTCCGATCCAGTGGTAGATTCAGCGAAGCACTGCTCTTGCTAAGTGTTAGCTAGTGCTAAGTGTTTGTTCGGTGTTAGCAATTCTGCTACTGGTCCGCATGAAGTTGGAATAGTCCCCTATGCTACCAAACAAACACACAGATCATTCTCCCTCTCGCTCATACACACACGCGCGCGCGCGCGCGCACACACACACACACACACACACACACACACGCACGCACGCACGCACGCACAAGTACACTTATGCACATTTTCCAATTTTTGCCGTCTTTTATGTTAATATCTTGAATGCTAACAAGGTATGTCCGTTCCAGGGAACCCTTTGTTGTAGTTCTAATTGACTAGTTATGTTTCCAGAGCGACGAGATGTACCTGTGCATACAGTCGGGCCGGCGCTCCGACACCATCCTGTTCCACCACCAGGGAGGGGTCGACGTCGGAGACGTGGACGCCCTGGCCATCCGACTAGAGGTGAGCGATGTGCGACTGTACAGTAGGCGCGCGAGTTCATGTCCCGTCTTGAGGAATGCGGTAGTGCTCTGACCTAGTTAATTATGGTAATATCGATAATAACTACCGATTGGTGGTAGATTCTGCGTAGCACGGCTCTTGCTAGGGTTCGTGTTAGCAACGTCGTCAGGTTTGAGCCCCGTGAGCTCACCTATTAAGGCTACGCTGATATAGCCTCTCAAGGCTATCAGATTAGGTAGGAAAAAAAACTACCGATTTAGTCAACAGCTGTCAATTTGGTTTTAGTGTAACTTAAGGTAATTTTGCAATTTGTGGAATAAAATAAATGTGATAAGTAATTACTTATTTATTTCTAACATAGAAAAATATTTATTAAAATCTAATTCAATCACTTATCAGATGAAAAGACATCCGACAGATCAGAGTCGGAATCAGTATGTATCTTTTTTCAGTAGGTTTTTTTCTACCTGAACTTGTTGGAAGCGCAGTAGTCATGGTTAAATAACACAATAGCGTTAGCGTAAATATCGATAAATATCGATAAGCGCGCGTTACAACCGTCTAGGACAGCGGTCGGGGAACTTTTTTAATTATTACCCCAAAATATTTTTGTGCAAGTTGTTATTACCCCATGGCAAAGAACAAAAAAAAACGAAATCGCTTCTTTTTAGCATCTTTTATGTTATAGCACCCATGATAATTTTGAAAAGAAAACAATAACTAAAAATTTAATTTAAACATCATTTATTCAATTTACCCATCGATAAATTAGTTTTATATTACTAGGTATTAAATTTAATACCTAGTAATACAAAACGGTAATAATAGTAATATATGTAATATACAGCTGAGGGGAAAAAAATCTCCCCCACAGAAAATATAAGTAAATGATAATTTCTTGTTTTGAGTTTGAAATCACAACGATTTTAAAAAAGTTTCACTTTAATATATACTTTTTACTCACAAAAGTTTAATTTTTATGCCCCAAAAATTTCATTTTTACGCCCCAAAAATTTCATTTTACCCCATTTGGGGTAATTCACCCCGGTTCCCCGACCGCTGATCTAGGACAACACTCGAAGTCAGACAAATGCGGGGAGGTGGGCGAAGGCGGCGCGAGCTGCCCCCCGCGCGTCGCCTCTGGCCCCGATGGACATGAACTCCACGTGCATACTATATGTAATATCGATGTTTTGAAAATTTATCGAATCTGAGATGCGGCCGGTGTATCGATTCGTTTGCCTGATCGACTTAATACTTGGTACGGTAGTTGTTGGTGATCTAGGGAAAGTTTTTAACGAGGGGTCTGATTGCCAGGTGCCCGTGGACACCTTCCCGACGGGAGAAGACGTCGAGAGGGTTTTGTTGAAGAACGTCAAATCTCCATCTACTAAAAGGTATGTTTTTTTTTTATTTATCACACATATGTACATAGATAAATATACGATGTTTATATGTATATTGTATTAGTTACCTATTTAATATATCGACAAGTGAAAGCCTATTTGGTTTAAGCGACATTTTTGCAACATTTAAAGTGGTATATTTGGAAATTTAAGTCGTCGTGGCCTAAAAGACAAGACGTCCGGTGCGTACGTGTTGAGCGACGCATCAGTGTTCGAATCCCGCAGGCGGGTACCAATTTTTCTAATGAAATACGTACTTATCAAATGTTCACGATTGACTTCCACGGTGAAGGAATAACATCGCGTAATAAAAATCGAACCCACAAAATTGTAATTTGCGTAATTACTGGTGGTAGGACGTCTTGTGAGTCCTTAGGGGTAGGTACCACCGCCCTGCCTATTTCTGCCGTGAAGCAGTAATGCGTTTCGGTTTGAAGGGTGGGGCAGCCGTTGTAAATATACTTGAGACCTTAGAACCATCTCAAGATGGGTGATAGCGTTTACGTTGTACATGTCTATGGGCTACAGTAACCACTTTACTTAGGTGGGTGGGCCGTGAGCTTGCCCACCCATATGTTTTTTTATTTTTTTTATTTATATTGATGCACAAAACAAATTACAACCATAGAAATTATAAGTATTAAATATTTAACATAACAATTTGCATTGCAATTCTAAATAGGTGCGTACAGAAAAAAAGTAACAACTGAGCAGATGCCTAAATACCTTGTGTGTATATACATGTATATCCATACACACACAAAACCCCAGGCACACACATCTAAGCAATAAATAAAAAAAGGATACGCTAATATACAATATACATGGATCATCCCTTTCCCAGGACCCTGACGACGTTCATAGTGTCTCTATACCGCGTCTACATTGACTTGTACTTCACGTACATGGAGATCAATCCGCTGGTGGTGACCAACGAGAGGATATACCTGCTGGACCTGGCCGCGAAACTGGACCAGACCGCGGACTTCATCTGCGCGAAGAACTGGGGCGAGGTCACGTTCCCTCCGCCCTTCGGGAGGGACGCCTACCCTGAAGAAGCGCACATCGCCGACCTGGACGCCAAGAGCGGGGCCAGTCTGAAGGTGGAATACGGTTTATTGTATTAATTCCTTGTTAGTCCAGTGCTGAGTGACTCGTATGCCCTGGGATCAGACGGGGACGGTATCGGGAGCCGTAGTGGTAATCAGACTCCATAGACAACATGAGTACTGTTTGTTCATAATCTGTGCGAAGTTAAACCAGTTAGTGCCGACGATGTGCGATAGGGGACGCCCCGAAACTGATTGAATTTATTTCGACGCGTTGAAAGAGCCGTGTTTATGAGGTGACTGAAAATTGCGGGTAGGATGCTCGGAGCAGATAAATCTATGTACCCCCTCTTTCTAGTCTTTGCTCGTACCACTGGAACTCGATGAGGGTAAAAAACATTTTCGAATAGATTGTAACATTAAAACTAGAAATCATTTTAAGAAAACTCGTAATTAATAATGTTTGTTTAAAATATCGATGAGAATTTATGATTTGATCTTCTATTTGCACTTTGAATTTTAACTATTATAGTCCGTCTTCTCAGAGTGTGTAAAAAAAAATTGTCAAAATGAATGTGAAGTTTTTAAACGATCTTATTCTGTTGTTATTAAGTTTGCGATTTGTCACGACCGCGATCTCTCAGCGGCCGGACTGTAAGTAATGACCTTGTGTCATTGGCCGGCTTTGGGCTTTGCATTTCAACTATTAGTCTTGTCTTCTTAGAGTTTATAAAAAATAAATAATAGTTTAAAATAAGTAAAAAATACGCTTTTATAGAAAATCCAACTAAAAAATAGAAAATAAATTTGAATTAAAAATAGTGTAAGAAAAAAATATTTTATTGTAAAAAAAGCGTGGGGTGCATGGTATCAGTAGTTATAAATATTTAATGAACAGATATGAGTAGAAGGGTTATTTTTATAATATCCTGAAAAGCACCCTTCTATCTTTTATTTTTCTTTCAATTTTTTAGTTGGATTTTCTATAAAAGCGTATTTTTTATGATAGTTTTTTAAAACTATTATTTATTTTTAATTTTTTAGTTGAATTTCAATTTATTAAATTTTTTTTTGTATATTGAATTGTCATTCAATCCGACATTTTGAAGGGGGGTCAAAATCGTGTTCAAAGATTCCGTCACATACTAACATACATACGTCTGAAGCTAATAAAAGCGTATTAAAAAATTGAAACGATCTCTCGTTGGCCGGACTATACTGGATCGTGTGGTATGATTTCTCCCCCTTGTAGTTGACGGTGCTGAACAAGTCTGGTCGCGTGTGGACGATGGTGGCGGGCGGCGGCGCCAGCGTGGTGTACACGGACACGGTGTGCGCGCTGGGCGGCGCCCACGACCTGGCCAACTACGGGGAGTACTCCGGGGCGCCCACGGAGACGCAGACCGCGGACTACGCGAAGACCATCTTCAGCCTCATGTGCCGCGAGAAGCATCCCGACGGGAAGGTGCGTACTAACTTCCACACGAAACAAGCGACGTTTTTTGCAACTTTACACGAGTGCCTTTTTTTGTTTTTTTTATTAGAGCCATACACCTATTACGTTAAGTCGGCTCGAGAGCCATTTAAAGTTTGAAATTTAGAAAAACAATATCATAACAAAAAAAAGTTCTCTGGCTATTTGAATGGGATAAACTTGTTTGATAATTTCTATTAGTATACTAGCTGACCCGGCAAACATTGTTTTGCCATATATAAGATTTCTAGGGAATTTCTAGTGTAGAAAAAAAAACTAACTTATTGTAAGTGTGTAAGGTTGTGGTAAATGAGTGAAAGAGTTATGTAGTGCTGTGAACGATGAGGGAATATATAATAGAAATAACAAAACCTCATTCAACCACATAATACCTCATTATAACAAAAAAAAAAGTCCAAATAAAAAAATATATGTTAGGGGTGGACAACCCTAATCACTTAGGGGTATGAAAAATAGATAGTAGCCGATTCTCAGGCTTACTGAATATGCATAAAAAAATTCATGAGAATCGGTCAAGCGGTTTCGGAGGAGTATGGGAACGAACATTGTGACACGAGAATTTTATATATTAGATTATGTGGTTTATAAACTCGTCAATAACATGTAAGCTTCTTTAATTATTAACATGTCTTTGCCATTGCCCATATCAATAACATTTTTTTTTTTAATGGCCGAAGTAGAAACTTGAACTGCCGTCACTTGCCTTACGAAATGAGGTCCGTACTCCCGCACTACCAGTCATAAATAAATTGTTCTTGAAGTTAGTCAAAACAAAATAATATCTGATAACGAATAGGTTAATAAATATATATCGACGCTGGAAAGGCAAACGTGACTAAGCGACAATAACTGCTTTGTACATAAATGATAGGCAATAACCATATTCGATGCGAAAAAAAATGTATATTTCTAGGTCTATTAAAATAATTTCAATCCTACAGCTAGATTCGAAATAGATTTTTGTTCCAGGTATTTCAACTTTAAATTAGTGTATTGTAAAGTTCATGGATTTTCGCTTAGTCACGTTTGCCTTTCAAGCGTCAATATGCTTAATTCGTATATGGAGATCATATCGAGGGATGAAAGATTGAAAGATTATTTGGTTTAAGCAACTTTATGCAATTTTACAAGAGAGCCGCTTAAAGTTTGAAATTTAGAAAAAATATAACAAAAGAACTTGTTCAGTTATTTGAATGGGGTAAACTTAATTGATAGTTCAATTAAGTACGTCAAATTGTTGATGCTAATACCGAATAAAACGCACCTTTAATTACAAAGATAAATGTCCTGTATCGACCGAAATGTCTCGCTCTTTCATTTCTCAAGAAACGGTCTTTTAATTACAACTAGAGGTCCCGCAGTAGTCGAAATCCGACTATAATTAATTGGAATTGTAATGTTGTACACTATTATGATTGTATTTTATACTTCTATAATCACAAATTTCGCCAAGACTACACTATAAAAAATATTAACAAAGACAAGCAATATTGAATGTATCCTCAATTTGACAACAGACGTCAAGAACAAAAGTTTGACAATAAATAGATAGTATGCATGCGTGTGTGCGTCAAATACATGGTATGTCGTGTGTGTAATGTTTTCTTTATTGATTTAATGTATCTTTTATGCATTATTTAAAAAATATAAAATTCTTCTCTATATTCTCTATAAGTGTGGAAAATTTCATACTCCTCCTCCGTGCGCGCAATTTTCGTAAAAAGGGATACAAAGTTTTTGCTTCACGTATTAATATATAGATAAATGTCGCGTATTGACCGAAATGTCTCGCTCTTTCACCCCCCGAAGTACTGCTACGAACGCGTATAATAAAAAATTAAACCCGCAAATATTATGGTATGCGTAATTATTGGTGGTCTTATGAGCCCGCGTGGGTAAGTACCGCCATTCCTCTCATTTCTACCACAATGTAAAAAACTTAGACTTTAGAACTCATGACTCTGTCTCTGTCATATTTCTTTTTTTTTGATGAACTAGACTAGCGTGGTAAGCTCTAAAGCGTTTACCGGTCACAAGTGTCCATGGACATCATCACTAAAATTCAGCCATCCGGGGCGTGGGGTATCGGTCCTTAGGCTCCAGCGCGTGTTCCATTCCCCAGGTACTGATCGTGGGCGGCGGCATCGCCAACTTCACCAACGTGGCGGACACATTCCGCGGCATCATCACCGCCATAGAGACGTACAAGGACGCCTTAAAGCAGTACAACGTCACCATCTTCGTGAGGAGAGGGGGACCAAACTACCAGGAGGGACTCAGGTGAGGGGACTACCGACTCAACGTCTCAAGGTCTGGCGGGATTTATCCGATGATGTCCATTGACAGCTTTTATGATTATTGCTTATTGGGGCCCATAGAAATCTATAACGTAAATGCGCCACCCACCTTGAGATATAAGTTCTAAGGTCTCAATATGGCTACAATGTCTGCCCCGCCCTTCAAACCGAAACGCATTACTGCTTCACGGCAGAAATAGGCGGGGCGGTGGTACCTACCCGCACGGACTCTCAAGACGTCTTACCACCAGTAAAAAAGGAACCAAAACATCGATGGTTAAACATTGACTTTTTCCAGCCAAACATCGATGAATATCGATCATCCCTACGTCAATGTATGTTTGTATTTTATCCTGCAAATATCGAGACGAGATCACATCTGACACACCTCTGCAATTTTGTTACGTGTGACGTCATAAGAGGCTAATTGTAGTCAAGGTAGAGGGGAAAAAGGTCGACCGAAGAAGACATGGATGGAGTGTGTGAATGACGTTATGAGAGAGAGAAGAGTGAGTGTTGAGATAACGGCTGATAGAAAAGAATGGAATAGAAAAATTCGCTGTGCCGATCCAGCCTAGTGGGATAAGGCAGAAACAAAGAAGAGGACCGAAGTATTAGCCACGTATGACGTCACACACCGTGTCTACATTCCGGCTTCGTTACAGACAAATGCGCGAGGTGGGCCAGCGCCTCCGCATCCCGCTGTACGTGTTCGGTCCGGAGACGAACATGACGTCCATAGTGGGCCTGGCGCTGGGACACTCGCCCATACCCAAGGAGCACCAGCTCGACTACGCGCCCAAGCAGCTGCCCAGGCCGCAGCCCGCGGTGAGTCCCGGTGACAACTTATATATGTATATATCGGCCCAACGCTACTACTTCCTAAACTAAAATTTATACTAATATTGTCTTCTAGCATTAAAACTGTATAATCTCAAAACTTACTAATTTTACAGGAGAGTGCTTTAAAGGTTTAACATGTAATATTTTTAATATTAATTATCTTTGCAAATTTATTTTCTATTTTTTAATAAGATTTTCTATAAAAGCGTATTTTGTTAGTTAGTTTTTAAACTATTATTTATTTTTATAATTTTTTAGTTGAATTTCAATTTTTTCAATTTTTTTTTCTAAATATTGTATATATTCCAAATTTCGAATTAATCCGACGTTTTGAAGGGGTTCAAAATCATGTTCAAAAAAGATTCCGTTACATACTAACATACATACGTCTCAAGCTAATAAAAGCGTATTAATATCTGTTGTCGTCCTCCGCAGCCGGCTCCGAAACTGGACCTGCCTGACGTGACCCACAGCCTGCTCGACCTGATCTGCTCCCAGGCCCCGACCAAACTGGACCTAGGGCAGGGTGTCTCCACCTCAATGCCCCTCTTCAGCGACAGAACGAAGGCCATCATATGGGGCATGCAGAATAGGGCCATACAGGTCAGCCTTTTTTTTTTTTTTTTTCTATGAGACCCTAGGTTCTGGACTTTTAAGTCAAATTTAAACGTTTCCCAGATTAATCTATACTAATATTATAAAGCGGAAGAGTTTGTTTGTTTGAACGCGCTAATCTCAGGAACTACTGGTCCGATTTGAAAAAATATTTCAGTGTTAGACAGCCCATTTATCGAGGTAGGCTATAGGCTATATATCACGGTAACCACCATTGTGCATCGTTTTGCTGCGAATGAGACACGTTCCATCTTGAGACGTGAGGTCTATAAGTCTAGATCGTAAAATGCAACTTGCACTGGCCTCATATGGGCATTTATACGGTGATGTCCATGGACAACATTAACCCGTCCGTCTCGTTTCCAGGGCATGTTGGACTTCGACTACATCTGCCGGCGCTCGGAGCCCTCGGTCGTCGCCATCGTGTACCCGTTCACGGCGGACCACAAACAGAAGTACTACTTCGGGAACAAGGAAGTCTTCATACCGGGTGAGCGGAGACTGGTACCTACCCGCGCGGGCTCGAAATACGCCCTCCCTGCCTTTAGCATAAAAAGTTGCCTGTTTTAACTCAAGTCGTAAAGTTACTCACTTACAAATGACGTCATTTGAGGTCAAAACAATCGACGGATTGATTCGAAAGAAGATTACATTTAACATAAAAAAAATGAGTTTTTTTTTTATCATATCGATTTTATTTACTTTACTAAAATAAAGATGGAATTAAAATCAAGTTTGTGTAAAGCATGAGGATTCCTCATTAATAGGACAAGAAACGAAAAAGTTATTAATACAGGAATGTTTGTTAGATCTGGTTAAAGAAACCACGACCCTCGATCCAGTAGTCAGAGGTGCTAAATACTGCACCGCGGAGTCAATGTCATTTGATAAAGCTTTTAAGCTTTTTTTTAATCTTTAAATTGAATAAAAGTTTTTTTGCTGTTTATTTTCGTATGGATAATTTTGTTGAAAATAATTTCTATTATCCGAGCGAAGTCTGGGCGGTTTGTTAGTAAACAATAAACTTTATAAACAGAACGTCATTTAAAAGTAATACTGCCGGTTCGATTCTGAATGCTTATCTTTTGACGGTCGGGCATTAAATACGCAGACTACCCACATCTGACGTCATATCGAAGGGTGAAAGGCTATTTTGTTTAAGCGCCATTCTTGCAATTTTACAGGAGATTTATTTGAAGTTTAAAATTTGGGAAAAATATAAAAAAAAAAATTCAGCTATTTGAACAGAATAAACTTAATTGACGTTCAGTTAAAAACATCGAACTGTTGATGTTGATACCAAATAAAACGGATCTTTAATTACAAAGATAAATGTCGCGTATTAACTGGTGGTAGGACCTCTTGTGAGTCCGCGCGGGTAGGTACCACCGCCCTGCCTATTTCTGCCGTGAAGCAGTAATGCGTTTCGGTTTGAAGGGCGGGGCAGCCGTTGTAACTATACCTGAGACCTTAGAACTCATATCTCAAGGAGGGGTTCCAGTAACCACTTAACACCAGGTGGGCTGTGAGCTCGTCCACCAAACTAAGTAATAAAAAAAATTTAAGCGAAATGTCGCTTAAACCAAATAGCCTTTCATCCCTCGGTATGTTAGGATAACACGACGGCGAGTTAATTTAAGTGTCCTTTTCGGAGGGCGCGTGCCCGCGGGTCGTGCGGCGACGTCACGAGTCTCGTTCTGATTCCAGTGTTCTCGGACATGGACGTGGCGATGCGCAAGCACCAGGAGGCGACGGTGCTCGTCAACTTCGCTTCGCTTCGCTCGGCCTACGACAGCACCATGCAGGTACTGCGACATTAGTGGCGTTGTTCGAAACTAATCTGTGGCGGGACTTTTTGGCGGGAAGGCGAGGAGTGAAGTTTTTTTTTATTGCTTAGATGGCTGGACGAGCTCGCATAGCTCACCTGGTATTAAGTGGTTACTGGAGCCCATAGACATCTACAATGTAAACGCGCCACCTACCTTGTGATATAAGTTCTAAAGTCTCAAGTATAGTTACAACGGTTGCGCCACTCTTCAAACCGAAACGCATTACTGCTTCACGGCAGAAACAGGCAGGGCGGTGGTACCGGGTAGGTGCGGACTCACAAGAAGTCCTACCACCAGTAAACCAGTTGTGTGATTTGGTTTATTTTATCTATTTAGTGTTTCTTCAGGTTTAAATGTGTAATATAATGGTGGTTTATTAACTGTTTAATATCTGTGAAAGTGTACAAATGTGGGAAAATGAAACAATGGCGCTGGACATAACTTCTCGGGATCCTCCAAAAAGTCCACTGAAAAAATCTCAGTAAAAGACCACAATTTTACTGAGATTATATTTCATACCATATCATCACATTTCATTTTATGTCACTCCATATTACGTATAATTTTTCATCATAAAAATAAGAATACAAATTAAAATAAGACATGACCTAAAGGCCTTAGTTACCAGGTCATAAAATCCCTTAAAAAAATCCTAAGGCGATGCGACGTGGCCATCCGTGGTGAGGGATAAACTAATAATAATCTATTAATGAAATACGTCACTGCGTCGCGCGATCGCGGCACGTGTTCGACTGGACCCTCGTGCTGGTTTCCTGGCTTCCCTTAGACCTAGGCTACCACGAGGGGGTTGGATCACACACGAACCCCGAGTAAATCTGTAGTAACACCCCCCACCCCCCAACCCGACCTCCCCTTCGAATCAAATGAGCTGTCAATCACAACCACACTGTCATCTCCGTCTCCAGGCCATGCAGCACCCTCAGATCAACACCGTGGTCATCATCGCGGAGGGCATCCCCGAGAACATGACGCGGAAGATCATCAAGCTCGCTGACGTCAGAGGGGTGAGTGCACTCGACTGTGTGTGATGTATTTTATTTATTTATTTTTTATTGCTTAGATAGATGGACGAGCTCACAGCCCACCTGGTGTTAAGTGGTTACAGGAGCCCATGGACATCTACAACGTAAATTCACCACCCATCTTGAGATATAAGTTCTAAGGTCTCAGTATAGTTACAACGGCTGCCCCGCCCTTCAAACCGAAACGCATTACTGCTTCGCGGCAGAAATAGGCGGGGTGGTGGTACCTACCCATAAGAGATCCTACCACCAGTAATGTAAGTATGTAAATATGACGTCATCAGTTTGCCTCTGAATGAGGCCGTCAGCGCAAAAGTGGTCTCAGCTTACCATGGTTAGGTTACGCTGACGGCCTCATTCATATATAGTACAGTCGACGAGCCGACGGTGCAAAGGGTTAATATATTAATTGTTTTTCAGGTGAACATAATCGGGCCTGCCACTGTGGGAGGCATTAAACCCGGCTGCTTCAAGATCGGTAACACGGCTGGCATGATTGACAATATCATTGACAGCAAACTGTACCGGCCTGGGAGGTGCGTAACTTGCACTAGAGTCTTCTAAACTAATACCGTACTGCGAACCTCATCCCTACTGTGAGAGGTTGTGAAAATAAAGTTGTGACTTCGACCTCATGTCGTATCGTGAGGTCCTCTTTCGACCCCTTATATTATATACAAAAGTTTAGTACTACAAAAATACTTTTTTTTTATTGCCCTTCTAAGCAGACGAGCATACGGCCCACCTGATGGTGAGTGATTACCATCGCCGTAATTAGTCCTTTGAGCGGGAACCGTCGATACATCGACTCTCTATTAAGACGTATGAAATTCGGAGCGTCGGATCACCGACTATTGTGCAGTTTGATTATAAGTAGTACGCATCGACCTGTACTGACGCCTCTTAGCGCCAAGTATATATATACAATACAATAACATTCATAAATAACCATTTTAAATTATTGTTCTGTGAATTTAGCATTGATTTTTATATTATTTTTCTAATTTAAAGTATTTTATAGGGTACATTTAAAAGAATTCTAAATATCTGAAAATAAGTTTAACACTAAAAAAATGGTGCGCGTGAAAGAAGTGAAACTTCTTTTGTTGTTTTCTTCATTCTTAAATAAACTTTCTCTTGTAATAAGGAATGCTGTGTATAATAAAAACTACTTAGCTTTCTTTGTCCATCCCCTTTCTCCACGGTCGACTCGTGAGACGCTCTGTCTATTTTCTCACTCTCGCTCGTCCTAAATTGTATCTTTTCTCTCTAGCCGTAACGGATCTGTTGCGATTTTTTTTTATTATTGCCCTTGTATGCAGACGAGCCACCTGATGGTGAGTGGTTACCGTCGCCCATGGACTTCAGCAATGCCAGGGGCAGAGCCAAGCCGCTGCCTACCGCTTAATACTCTTCACAAGCCTCTTTTAAAGAAGGACATATCATAGCGCTCGGGAAACACCGTGGAGGGGAGCTCATTCCACAGCCGGGAATTACTCTCAACGCGCCTAAAGAAGTTTGACTTCGGAAATTCTTGACATTGTGTGCGTGTTCGTCCGCAGCGTGGCGTACGTGTCCCGCTCGGGAGGCATGAGCAACGAGCTGAACAACATCCTGTCGAAGGACGCGGACGGCGTGTGCGAGGGGGTCGCCATCGGGGGCGACCGCTACCCCGGGACCACCTTCATCGACCACCTGCTCAGGTACGGTCACCCTGGTAGTATATCTACCCAAGAGGGTGTTTTTCAAGTCCTTCCACTTGGTACTGTGGCGCCACCTTCATTGGCTCCTTTTTAGTGTACACTTTTTAATACACTAAGATGGTACTTCTTAGTTCTACCTCCAATACTATGTTACGCGTTGCGACGACGCGTATATACAGAGTCATGCCTGGTAAAGAGTGAGTTCTGTCACATTAATATTTCTCATTAGGTTCGAAGCGGACCCGCAAGTGAAGATGCTGGTGCTGCTTGGAGAAGTGGGGGGAGTCGAGGAGTACCACGTCTGCAAGGCCATCAGGGACGGAATCATCAAGAAGCCCCTCGTGGCCTGGTGCATAGGAACTTGCTCCGGTCAGTCCGTCATTGTGTTGCCTATTTCATTATCATAGTATATAATTGAGCCTCATTAATATCATTGACCCTCAACACGCACACGCACGCACACAAACTAACACAGCTTTGGCGACTTTAAACCTGTAGACTCATTGTTCTCTGATCAATTAGATCAAATGATATGTGGCTATCCCAAATCTCAAACATTTGACAGATTTGCAGATGAAATTTTCAAGATAACCTTTTGGTTAATCTTTCATCAAGAAGTAAAAAAGTCGTCAAATAACAGAAACAAATATCAAAACAACTAATAATATCGAGAACATTCGAGACGTGTAACGCCATCTGTTTTTGAACAGCGAAAACGTATATCGAAACGACTAGTACTATCGGGAATATTCTCGATTATTGTAGACATAACGTTTCATAGTTAAATGGAGGTAGTATGATTGAAAGTCTACCTTATGCGTTCTAATTAGATTGAGTTTTAATTTATATATTTTTTTATTGCTTAGATGGGTGGACGAGCTCACAGCCCACCTGGTGCTAAGTGGTTATTGGAGCCTATAGACATCTACAGCGTAAAGACTCCACCCATCTTGAGATATAAGTTCTAAGGTTCCAACTCTTAATATAGTTACAACAGCTGCCCCACCCTTCAAACCGAAATGCATTCCTACCTATTGCATATGCATTACCTATCCTACCCGCGCGGACTTAAAAGACGTCCTACCACCAGTAATTACGCAAATTATATTTTTGCGGGTTTTGATTTTTATTACACGATGTTATTCTTTCCCCGTGGAAGTCAATCGAGAACCTTTGTTGAGTACGTATTTGATTAGAAAAATTAATACCCGCCTGCGGGATTCGAACACTGGCGCATCGCTTCATACGAATGCACCGGACGTCTTATCCTTTAGCTCACGATGACTTCAATATTTCGACTCCAAGTCGTGATAGTATATTGACGGGTCCTTAATCCGCAGACATGTTCACGTCTGAGGTCCAGTTCGGACACGCGGGCTCGCTAGCCGGCTCCGCCGTTGAGAAGGCGGCCGTCAAGAATGAGGCTCTGAAGGCCTACGGAGCCACCGTCCCGGACTCCTTCGACGGCCTAGGGGCTGCCGTGGGCGAGGTCTACCGCAGGCTGGTCGACGAGGGCAAGATCATCGTCAAGGAGGAGGTGGAACCGCCCAAGGTCCCCATGGACTACGATTGGGCTCGGGTCAGTTGGAACATCCAGTTTATTTGTTCGGTTACTTCAAGCTTCCACAAATAGATATCACGTTCCTAAGCAACTCCACGTACGTAAGTGACAACCCCATAGACAGTTTCTCGCCGGATCTTCTCTATGTGTCGCGATTCTGACCTGGTGGTAGATTCTGCGAAGCGCTGCGCTTGCTAGAGTCAGTGTTAACAAATTCTCTCAGGTTGAGCCCGTGAGCTCACCTACCCGTCCGGGCGTAGTTAGAATACCTACCCTCTTAGGATACTAGCGCATAAGTAGGGAAAAACAAAGCGACAATTAAAAATACATAAATAGAACGAAATGTTTGTCAGAGAACGAACTCGAGATAAGTTGGAAGTGACAATCTGTATTTTTAGGAATGCTTATCGAGAACATGACGCTATCTCGCTCGCACGCTGTGACGTCATAAGCGGCCATGTCTTGTTATGTGACAATTACATACATAGATTCCTTCTCAGATCTGAAAATTTTTGTATTAAAAAAAAAAAGCGAGATGTTATCTCGAGTTAAACTCGAGATAAATTATTATGTGTATATAAGTATATTAGTATGTATTAGTATGCATATATGTTGTCTATTGTATGTATATATTTTCTATAATAATGTATTATCTATCTAGTACGCCGCAACATACCTGCTATATATTTATATTTTCCAGAATTTTCGTAAATTAAACGGTTGTATGGAAGAGATCGCTTTTAGCGATAAGACCGCCTATTGTACAAATGTATCTGCTTTTTTATTGTTTTTTTTTAAATGTAAATTCTGTTTTGGTGTGCAATAAAGTGTATTCTCATTCTTTTTCTCGATTGAACAATTGCGTAATTGACAAATCAAATCAAATCAAAAAAAAATTATTCAACACAAATGAAAGTACATACTTGTTGAACGTCAAAAGAACTACCGCCAATTCACAAGAATTAGCCTCCGTCCTGAGAAGAACTGGCAAGAAACTCAGCGGGCATTGCTTTTTTTTAAATATTAGATGTTTTTTTTAAATATTAGATTATTTTTTTGTATTATTCATTTTTACAATGAATATTATAACGTAACAATTATTGCAATATTGAAATGCCCGGAGCGAGCAACTCATTCCCACTTTGTGCAATCTTCTAGATAATCATTGACTTTATAGCTAAGCTTTATATGACGTATTTGAATGTGAATTACAGAAGTTGGGTATAATCCGGAAGCCGGCCGCCTTCATCAGCACGATATGCGACGAGCGAGGCCAGGAGCTGAGCTACTGCGGGGTGCCCATCTCCCAGGTGCTGGAGAGGCAGCTCGGGGTCGGCGGCACCATCAGCCTGCTGTGGTGAGACCCCTCCGCAGTGCTGGGCCCAACTGTTTGACTACTTCCACTGTTTTACGTGCAGTGTGTCTGTGACCGTGGACGCTTGCAACGTGCCTCAATAGTTTCTTCCCACCCGGTATTAAGTGGTTACCGGAGCCCATAGACTTCTACGACGTGTACACTGCCTTGAGACACGAGGTCTAAAGTTTCAATTTTTACAATACATCGGCAGCACACGAAACACATTACTGCCACCCATGCGGGCTTACAAGGTACACTTTATGCTTGTTATGACGACGAAGGGCTCGACAAGTAAATTATTCCATAGATACAGCCCAATTACGTCCCGGTCTTATCCACGTCGACTTCATAATTAAATAATTACGAGTAATTACGAAAACGGCAAAAACTACACTAATGTGCACAATGTGCAACGCTAATGTGTTTAATTCTAGAATATTCTCCCAACCACGAATAATATTATTAGGAAAAAAAAACTGATAATTCATTACAAACAATAACGTGCTCGTGTCCCGCGGCAGGTTCCAGCGCGAGCTGCCGGAGTGGGCGAGCCGGTTCTTCGAGCTGGTGCTGATAGTGACCGCGGACCACGGGCCCGCCGTGTCCGGCGCGCACAACACCATGGTCACGGCGCGCGCCGGCAAGGACCTCATCTCCTCCGTCGTCAGCGGCCTGCTCACCATCGTTAGTACCCTCACTCGTTACTTACGTTAGCACTCTTACCGGCGAACAATATATACAACAGAAAACGCAATTATATATTGTTTATTCATTCTCAAGTACTCCATATCGTTATATCGACGCTTGAAAGGCAAACGTGACTAAGCGACAATGCGTGAACTTTACAGTAGACTAATTTAAAGCTGAAATACCTGAAAACAAAATTTATTTTAACGAATCTAGCTGTAGTAGAATTTAGCTAGTAGCTGTAGGACTGAAATGATTTCAATAGATCTAGAAATATATATTTTTTGCGCATCGAATATGGTTATTGCCTATCATTTATGTACAAAGCAATTATTGTCGCTTAGTCACGTTTGCCTTTCAAGCGTCGATATGTATCTACATGGTTGTCTGTGTGTCTCAGGGCGACCGGTTCGGTGGGGCCCTGGACCGCGCCGCGGCTGACTTCTGCGCCGCCTACGACAAGGGACAGCACCCCCAGGAGTTCGTCAACGAGAAGAGGGCCAAGGGAGAGCTGATCATGGGCATCGGACACAGGTGACTGACTCCCTCCAACATTGCTCGTTCCAGATCGCGCACTCTTTACTGGTGGTAGGACCTCTTGTGAGTCCGCGCGGGTGGGTACCATCGCCCCGCCTATTTCTGCCGTGAAGCAGTAATGCGTTTCGGTTGAAAGGGCGGGACAGCCGTTGTAATTATAAAGAGCGAGGGAGTATTCTTTATTGTACACCAAAAAACAAATAAACAGTGTGGTACATTAAAAACAAAAAAGTACAAGTGACGGTCTTATACTGAGACCTTAGAACATATCTCAAGGTGGGTGGCGCATTTACGTTGTAGATGTCTATGGGCTCCAGTAACCACTTAACACCAGGTGGGCTGTGGGCTCGTCTACTCATCTAAGCAATAAATAATAAAAATAATAAAATGGACAGTTTTATTTCCTATCAAAAATATCGATGTTTTGCTATTATCGATCATCCTTAGTTCTGTCTCGGCTGCAGGGTGAAGTCGATAAACAACCCGGACTCCCGCGTGCGCGAGCTGAAGGCGTACGTGACGGCGCGCTGGCCCGCGTGGCCGGTCACCCGGTACGCGCTCGACGTGGAGGCCATCACCACCAGGAAGAAGCCGAACCTCATCCTCAACGTGGACGGCATCGTGGCCGCCGCCATGGTCGACCTGTTCCGCCACTGCCAGCTCTTCACGCAGTGAGTACTCGACCCCCCCCCCCCTCCATCCGCAGTAGTCGAGATTACGACTGTTATCTATATAATATTAATATGTGAAGCAAAAACTTTGTACGCCTTATTACGAAAATTGGACGTTCGGAGGAATATGAAATTTCCCACACTTATAGAGAGCTAGCAGTACCCGTCCGCTTCGCTGGGCATTTAAAATGAACATTATTGTTTCTCACCCCCACAAAGATTCTCATCATTAACGCCCCCGCAAGTGGAGTAGGGAGTCCAACACTCATATAAATATTAGCCTATCCATTAAGTACATGTATTTTCTGCATGGATAACAAGTTTCAAATCGATCGGATCCATGGTTCAGTAGTTATAACGGAACATCCGTAAAACCACTGTAGATATTAGTATAGATATAGAGAAAGAGTAAGCATAAAAAATACGTTAAATCAATTAAAAAAAACATCCTACACACTACCATGTATTTGACACACACATGCATGCATACTCTATGTTTATTGTCAAACTTTTCTTCTTGCTTAAAGTCTGTGGTCAAATTGAGAATAGATTGAATATTGTTTGTCTTCAATATTATTTGTCTATAGTGTAGTCTTGGCGAAATCTGTGATTATAAAAGTATAATAGTCTTTGACAATAGAATCATAATAGTGTACAAACTTATAATTTCAAGTAATTATAATCGAATTTCGACTACCGGAGAACACTAGTTAATTGTAATTATAAATTTGAACATTATTATGATTCTATTGTCAAAGACTATTTATTATACTTCTATAATCATAGATTTCGCCAAGAGTACACTATAGACAAATAACATTAAAGATAAACAATATGAATCTATTCTCAATTTGATTACAGACTTTAGGCAATAACAAAAGTTTGACAATAAACAAAGAGCTTATAATATATATGTATGTAAGCTTGAGGGTAGACATTATCTTGTTGAACACCAAGTAAAACGATGTCACTTTTTGATTTCTGATTTAATCAACAATATGTTATCTTAACAATTCACTTTAACACTTGTCCAACTTTAACCAGTACGTACAACAGTCACTGAATCACACAACGTAACAACGATATAGTAAGTGCACCGGGCAAACGCAGTCCAACGAATGTTCATTGCGAGGCACGTACCGCCTTTTTATACTGGCCGGCGCACCTGGCTTGTGTGAGTCACTCCTATTGCACGTGCTAAACAGAAATATCGTTAACGCCGTCATGTATGTGTCAAATACATGGTAGTGCGTGTAATGTTTTTTTTTATTGATTTAAGGCATTTTTATGCATAATTAAAAAATAAATTGCATTCTGCACTCCTTCTCTATAAGTGTGGAAAATGTCATACTCCTCCATCAGCGCAATTTTCGTAAAAAGGGATACAAAGTTTTTGCTTCACGTATTAATATATAGATTGTTGTGTCATTGTGTGACCTCTATACTGATGTATTTTTTTTGTTGTCAATTTCAGAGATGAAGGCAATAATTATATTCAGATGGGCTCAATCAACGCTCTGTTCGTCCTGGGTCGCACGATAGGTCTGGTCGGACATTACTTGGACCAGAAGAGGATGAAGCAGCCTCTGTACCGTCATCCGTGGGACGACATCACCTACATGTCGCCTCTGAACTAAACGACCCGGTTGTATTTTGTGTTTCAAACGTAGAAATAATGTTGAATGATTTGCACGAGAACATCGACCTATAAGTACAATTGTGACGTCACAGCGTCAGACTTCGAGCCCGCAATGGAATGTAAATTTTTGTTTATGTGTTGTAATACTAGTTTATTCTTTCGGCCTCGGTCGAGACCGCTTTGTATGTGCGCGTAATGAATGACAACAGCAGAATTGTTGTAGCACCACGATTTGAATTGATTTTGATATGATTTTTTTTTTATTATATGTCTAAGAATAATAGTCTAAATTCCATGAAAAATACAAGTATATTGAAATAAATTCGCGTAGGAAGCGATATTTGCTCAAAGCGGTTCGGACCAGGCCTCTAGTGTCGAAGAAATCTCTTGGTTGTGTTCAGAATAATGTCTGGTAAATACATCATGTTGTTCCCTAATATGTCACAGATACTTAACGGTAGTAGTGCCTAGTATATCACCGATACGCAACTGTGATTTATCCTAATATATCACAGATACTTTGATTTATACTAGTACATCACAGGTACGTGACTGTGACTCGCACTATTATTTAACTACAACGCACACTAATATTCCACAGATATTTACCAATAACTTACCTAGTATTTAACAGTTACTGATATATATATATATAACTTCACGATATCCACTAATCTGGACTCTGGTACAATTTCCCTCGCGTAATCCTCGTTGTTCAGTTTGAGTGTGAGGTTGCCGCTGTCGATCCCAGGGTGTGAACGGAGATGAGTAGTGTCAATAGGAAATCGATTTGTTCAACGTTATTTCTATGAATTTCGTCCGTGACGCGCGCGATCAGAGCGTATGTAATACTATTGTAGTACAGGTACAGGGAGAACACTTTTTATTCCAGTGTGCTTAATGCGAGTTTTTTAACGTTCTCGATAGCGTAAAAGTTAACTCAATTTTGTATGCAGTTGGAACAGCGCCCCTAGCGGCAAACGTACGCAAACGTTCCAACTCCATACAAATACGGAGCTAACTTTTACGCTATCGAGAACGTTCAAAAACTCGCATTAAGCTTACAGAGCTGGTATGTTGTGGCTAGTATTTTTTTTTTTTTTTCGTTACCACAGTTTTGATATCCGTTTGCTTAAACGGTGTCCCGATATCGAAACGAGATTATTCGCCATATTTCTCCGAGCAGGTACCACCGTCAGAGAGAAACGTAATATTTATGCATAATAATAATATTTTTGTTTTCAAGTGAAATAATTTCTCAATCTCGGATTAGACTGTAAATTTTAAATGAATTATCTAAAATTTCTAGATTAAAGACTATAGAAACATAATAATATTATTAGTTTCTCTCAAAATTGTTGGTACATGTGTATATTATTGAACATAATACGTAGGTATCTCGCGCCCGGTCAATTCGTGTATGTACAGGGTGCTCTAAAATCCCGTCCGAAATAAAATTTAGCCGGGTCTTCCCGGGGCATTGGCCGCAGCGTCAGCTGTTTTTAATGCTCAAGCAAAATTCGAATTATTTGATCTTCGATTTTGAGAACGTCTCATTACGCCTTATGCACAGACATCCTTGCCCACGCCTCGCCTCGCTCTGGTCGCGCTAGTTTGACAGTCACAAACTTCTCGCGTCATTTTGACAGCCGCAGTTGTCAACTCGAAAAGAATCTGTCATTCCATTTTTTTTTTCTATTTGTTTTTGTATCTTCCTGTTGCTTCATCGTACAAATGTTTTTTTTTAATATTTTTTTAGAAGGGACATAGTTGAGTGCTTTGCGAGCTATCGGAACGCGCGTTTGATTCTCGGTGTCTATGAATAAGTACGCTTCGTGTGTTGTTAGACAATTTTTTCTCTAAATCTCTAAATTATTTATAGAAAATTATAACGTAATTTTTATTTCTGTACTAGGGTATAAAGAGATCATAGTAATAATGACCTTGAGACGTGAGGTCGATTTGTATTGGGACGCTTTCCAGCAGACACAGGCACTTGCGCCTTTATGTAATAGTAACTGTCTTCAACACTTTGATTGCGGTGTAGGTCACCGGTGTCCTACGCGGCGCAGTGAAGTTATTATGTCGATTTCTGTTACTGAGGCGCCTGGGTTTGCTATTGTATCGGTCATCAGTCCGTGACGCGCGTGCTAATTGTCAAGTCAATAGGACGTCTTCAAGTCTAAGAAAATGACGTTCAAAAATTCCGTTACATAGAGATATATAGTAATACCTATAACCACTATAACGCGGTATATTGGTTCCGCGTTATATGGGTATTAACATATAACGCGTTACGTGTATAGGATTGATCGTGTTAAGCTTTTAATAGTTTTTTTTAATACACAAATTTAATAAAATAATTTAATTTTGTAATAACACAATTGAGACACGTGCAAAGGTACGCGAAGTAATTATGAATTTCAAATTTCACAGTACCGGAATATTTATGTGGGAAATGCCCGCGTTATAGGAGGGATTGCTGTATATAAAATTAGATACATCGCACCTTTAGAATTAGCTCAATTGTGTGGCTTATTGTGGCTTAATCCAAAATTCTTGTTTTCTGATACAAGCCAAAAAGCTAATTGAGGCATTTTAATTTTTCAATTTTGATTTTATGACTTAAACTTTAAGGTATGCGTTTGATTTTAAAAAGACGGAAAGTGTACTTTGTCCTTTTGCTAACTAAAATTTAAATTTCACATTTTTTAATTAATTAAAAAAATTTTAATAAACTGGTAGAGCACATGTTTATAAGCTTTTCAAAGTATAAAACTGATTTTATTAAAAATTTTAATTAGGCCACTTTGATTCTAAAGGTGCGATATATCAAGCTAACAAAATTCACTTTTTTTTTTTTCATTCACCCTACCACCCTAACCGCTAACAACAAATATTATGTCTAAGACGTCTTGTTACGGTGTAATAATATGAAAGAGAATTTGTTTAATTTCAATATTGGAGGGAATTCACAAATACATAATAATACAATACAATAATTGTATATCGAGGGGCTATTTATTTTAAGCGACATTTCGCTTATTGTCCGCGCGGAACTAGTTGGCCGCGCCTTAGGTATGTGAGGGGTGGGACGGAGGGCGCGGGGGCTTGCTGTCATTACTGATGAGAGATTTGATATTGTGATGGACGAAATCATTATAAGCTTACAAGATGATTCTGAATCAAGTTCAAGGAGTTAAGAATCAAGTGATTCAGAGGATATGTCAGAGTAATTTCATATACTTAATTATTATTTTTTGGTTTATTTTACTATTACAATATAATTAGATAGGTACACTATAAAGTTCTAAAAGTTCGATTGTTTTTTATTTATCATAGCTGACCCGGCAGACTTTGTAGTGCCTCAATCGAGAAATAAAATAACTAAACTTTTTTATAAAATAAACTTAAAATAAACAAAAGGAATCCGTCCGACGGGGGACATATCAAACGGAAAACAAAATTGTTATTTTTATTTAATTCCGAGCATTTTCATATTTAACTACCTTTTAAACCTTCTCTGGACTTCCACAAATAATTCAAGACCAAAATTAGCTAAATCAGTCCAGCCGTTCTCGAGTTTTAGCGAGACTAACGAACAGCAATTCATTTTTATATTTATAGATTTCATTTATTTATTTTATTTAGTCATCACTGTCTAATCTCATATGCGTTACGATCAGTAGGCAACCCGCCCCCTCACCCCTGTCGCCACCTAAGGCGTGGCCAACTAGTTCCGCGACCACTACATGTAATACGCGACATTTATTTTTTTGTAATTAAAGGTCCGTTATATTTGGTATCAGCATCAACAGTTCCATGTTTTTAATTGAAAATCAATTAAGTTTACTCCATTCAAAAAAATAGCTGAAGAAGTTTTCTTGTTCTGATATTTTTTCCAAATTTTAAACTTTAAATGGCTCTCTCGTGTAAAGTTGCAAATATGTCTCTTAAACCAAATAGATTTACACCCCTCGATATAATAAGTAATTATTGGAGACAAAATTTTGACGGTAAAAATGTTTTTTGTTTGTTTGTTTGTTTGTATATGATTTTATAAAATATATATTATTTAAGTTAAGTTTTATTTTATTCTTAAGCGTTCGGGACTCGGTGTCACAGATTATAATTATAAGTGCTAATGACAAAATAAAATGTTATAATGCGAAATAAATAAATAAATAATTTATGATTTTTTTTTGTGTGTTTTCATTTTTGCTTTGTGTTTTTTTCCTACCTATTTACTGGTAGCCTAAGAGGTTATTGCAGCTACGCCTGGACGGGTAGGTGTGAGCTCACGGGCTTAACCTGAGAGTATTTGCTAACACTAGCCCTAGCAAGAGCAGTGCTTCGCAGAATCTACCACTAGATTGCAATCGCGACCCACAAAGTTTCTCCTCACAGTTTTGTAATACTGTATGTGTACAATGTATCAGGGCTCTGAAACTGCGATACTTTAAGATAAATATTTTTTTGTATGGAAACTTGCGACACCTTGTAGCGGATGCCCCAAAACTTATATGTTGTTAAAGGTTAAGAAGACATTTAATTATTGTATATGTCGGCGCAAATATGACTATTTACCTACTGATCATCAACTAATTACACTGTGATAAGAAATTGATGTTAAACAGTTCCTTTTATTGTAATTTCAATACTTTAAAACGTGTTTGAAAAACGTGTAAACCCGCTCACGTGTTTGAAAAACGTGTAAACACGCTCACGTGTTTAAAACGTGTCAACACGCTCACGGGTACGAAGCCCCATAAATACGGCCGTGCTGTCTAGCACTGATTGATTCGTGTCCGAGCCGTTGTACTGTACGGATATCTCTGTAACGTTGTTATGCTTCTCGTGCAATATACGAAGTTCTCGTGAAGTTCTCGTGAAGTTTTGTTTCGGAAACCCAAACATGAGTCATTCGTCAACAAATTAATGACCGTGACGTCGCAAGGCTGACGTCACACTTTTTACAAACAATACGGACGTCCCTACTCCGTCATCAGAAGCGGGATCACACGCCACCTCCGCTCAGCAACAACCTGGTGACCAGATAACCGTATCGGCGGATAATGACTACCCTCCAGCATCAGCCGATAAGCCTGTACCGTCTGCTTCACAAACCAGCATGGTCGAGCGACGGAATCAACAATCAACTGATCAATGAATACAAAAGATAAGTTTTTATTTTTGATTACTAAAATTTCACCACAAAATTCATCTGAAGACCATGATATCCTTACACAACGAACAACACCTTACACATTCTTATCCCACCTTCAATAAATCTACGAGAACCTCCGAGAAATCTACGAGAACCTCTGAGAAATCTACGAAAAGCTCCGAGAACCCTACAATAAAATCGCATTAATAGTCTCAAACTTACATAGTTACAAGTAACGCAAGTATAACAGATGCGCTACTCAGAGAAACTTTTTATTCCTGCAGATCAATGGGAATCAAAGAAAACCTACGAGAATCAACGAGGCTGGTGCAGAGCGCGCACCGCCCAAGTGGGATCACATGCTGCCTCCGCTGAGCAACAACCTGGAGACCAGATAACCGTATCGGCGGAAGAAGACTACCCACCAGCATCAGCCGATGAACCTCTACCATCTACTTCACAAACCAGGATGGTCGAACAACAAAATCAACAATCGGCATAAGGATAAGTTTTTATTTTTGATTAATAAAATTACGCCACCACATGAGTACCACAGTGTACGCCACCACATGAGTACCACAGTGTACGCCACCACATGAGTACCACAGTGTACGCCCACTACATAAGTACCACAGTGTACGCCCACTGCATAAGTACCACAGTGTACGTCCACTACATAAGTACCACAGTGTACGCCCACTATATAAGTACCACAGTGTACGCCCACTACATAAGTACCACAGTGTACGCCCACTGCATAAGTACCACAGTGTACGTCCACTACATAAGTACCACAGTGTACGCCCACTACATAAGTACCACAGTGTACGTCCACTACATAAGTACCACAGTGTACGTCCACTACATAAGTACCACAGTGTACGTCCACTACATAAGTACTACAGTGTACGTCCACTACATAGTACCACAGTGTACGTTCACTACATAAGTACCACAGTGTACGTCACAATATAAAACTACACAAAATAAGTTACGAAACAGGCATTCCATTGTTTCAGATGGACTCCAAGAACTCTCTGATGATACACCATACATGGGCGGCTGGTGCAGAGCGCGCACCGCCTGTCAGTATGGCCGTGTCGGCGCAAATATGACTATTTACCTACTGATCATCAACTAATTACACTGTGATAAGAAATTGATGTTAAACAGTTCCTTTTATTGTAATTTCAATACTTTAAAACGTGTTTGAAAAACGTGTAAACCCGCTCACGTGTTTGAAAAACGTGTAAACACGCTCACGTGTTTAAAACGTGTCAACACGCTCACGGGTACGGAGCCCCATAAATACGGCCGTGCTGTCTAGCACTGATTGATTCGTGTCCGAGCCGTTGTACTGTACGGATATCTCTGTAACGTTGTTATGCTTCTCGTGCAATATACGAAGTTCTCGTGAAGTTCTCGTGAAGTTTTGTTTCGGAAACCCAAACATGAGTCATTCGTCAACAAATTAATGACCGTGACGTCGCAAGGCTGACGTCACACTTTTTACAAACAATACGGACGTCCCTACTCCGTCATCAGAAGCGGGATCACACGCCACCTCCGCTCAGCAACAACCTGGTGACCAGATAACCGTATCGGCGGATAATGACTACCCTCCAGCATCAGCCGATAAGCCTGTACCGTCTGCTTCACAAACCAGCATGGTCGAGCGACGGAATCAACAATCAACTGATCAATGAATACAAAAGATAAGTTTTTATTTTTGATTACTAAAATTTCACCACAAAATTCATCTGAAGACCATGATATATCCTTACACAACGAACAACACCTTACACATTCTTATCCCACCTTCAATAAATCTACGAGAACCTCCGAGAAATCTACGAGAACCTCTGAGAAATCTACGAAAAGCTCCGAGAACCCTACAATAAAATCGCATTAATAGTCTCAAACTTACATAGTTACAAGTAACGCAAGTATAACAGATGCGCTACTCAGAGAAACTTTTTATTCCTGCAGATCAATGGGAATCAAAGAAAACCTACGAGAATCAACGAGGCTGGTGTAGAGCGCGCACCGCCCAAGTGGGATCACATGCTGCCTCCGCTGAGCAACAACCTGGAGACCAGATAACCGTATCGGCGGAAGAAGACTACCCACCAGCATCAGCCGATGAACCTCTACCATCTACTTCACAAACCAGGATGGTCGAACAACAAAATCAACAATCGGCATAAGGATAAGTTTTTATTTTTGATTAATAAAATTACGCCACCACATGAGTACCACAGTGTACGCCACCACATGAGTACCACAGTGTACGCCCACTACATAAGTACCACAGTGTACGCCCACTGCATAAGTACCACAGTGTACGTCCACTACATAAGTACCACAGTGTACGTCCACTACATAAGTACCACAGTGTACGCCCACTACATAAGTACCACAGTGTACGCCCACTACATAAGTACCACAGTGTACGCCCACTGCATAAGTACCACAGTGTACGTCCACTACATAAGTACCACAGTGTACGCCCACTACATAAGTACCACAGTGTACGTCCACTACATAAGTACCACAGTGTACGTCCACTACATAAGTACCACAGTGTACGTCCACTACATAAGTACTACAGTGTACGTCCACTACATAGTACCACAGTGTACGTTCACTACATAAGTACCACAGTGTACGTCACAATATAAAACTACACAAAATAAGTTACGAAACAGGCATTCCATTGTTTCAGATGGACTCCAAGAACTCTCTGGTGATACACCATACATGGGCGGCTGGTGCAGAGCGCGCACCGCCTGTCAGTATGGCCGTGTCGGCGCAAATATGACTATTTACCTACTGATCATCAACTAATTACACTGTGATAAGAAATTGATGTTAAACAGTTCCTTTTATTGTAATTTCAATACTTTAAAACGTGTTTGAAAAACGTGTAAACCCGCTCACGTGTTTGAAAAACGTGTAAACACGCTCACGTGTTTAAAACGTGTCAACACGCTCACGGGTACGAAGCCCCATAAATACGGCCGTGCTGTCTAGCACTGATTGATTCGTGTCCGAGCCGTTGTACTGTACGGATATCTCTGTAACGTTGTTATGCTTCTCGTGCAATATACGAAGTTCTCGTGAAGTTCTCGTGAAGTTTTGTTTCGGAAACCCAAACATGAGTCATTCGTCAACAAATTAATGACCGTGACGTCGCAAGGCTGACGTCACACTTTTTACAAACAATACGGACGTCCCTACTCCGTCATATAACTAAACACAAAAATAAAAAACATAAATAAACATACAAGTCTTTATTTGTTATAGATAAATTGATTAAAGGGGACGGCCCATTTTAGGCCCAAAGCGGACAATAGATTAGAGAAAAAATACTTAGTGCATTAATTTTGTCATAAATAAATATGCATTTACTTTCTTGCAAATAAGCGCCACTACAGTTTAGAATAAGTAGTTTAAAAAAAGTAACTCTATTGAAAAAACAAGGATTTTTATTTTTGCGGGAAAAATATTGCCAGCTTCAAAACCTTTTACGTATGAAGTAAATATTTTGAGTATATAAATAAAACATATAAATAAATCATTTTAAGTATTATCATTAATCAATCGATTTTAATGGATTTTATGCACATAAAATAACATCGAAGACATACCCATTGGACTTTAACTTGTAACTATACTTGAGACCTTAGAACTTATATCTCAAGGTGGGTGGCGCATTTACGTTGTAGATGTATGTGGGCTCGAGTAGCCACTTAGCAACACCAGGGTGGCTGTGAGCTCGTCCAACCATCTAAGCAATAAAAAAAACTTTACTAGTATTGTTATTTAAATATGTACAACTAAAACAAAAACATAAAAAATTATGTGTACTCGTAAAAAAAAGATTAAGATAAAAATCAATTATCGGTTATTTAAAAAAAAAATCGATATATGAATTTCATGTAATTATTTTTCTTTGTACTGACAACACTGAATTTAATCTGACTGACTAACACTTCGCTTGCTGCTTGTGGTGTTGTGCTTGCGTGCAAAATGGATGTGTTTTGATTTTTCTTCGATTTATTTTACTTTTATCAATAACGTTTCATACTACGACTAAAAAAGATTCTGTGAATTGTGGTTTTACCCTGACCGAGATTTAAAACCGTGTATATGCTCTCTTTTGCTATTTTTAGATGATAATAATTGTGTATGAAGATGAAGAAAATATAGATATTTAAATAATTAAGTGTGTTTTTTATACCCTATTGGATAAAAATACATTAGGAACATCTTAAACATTAAGAAAAGAAAAGTTCTTGAAGTATCTCACAATCCGACACTTATTTATATAGAAAATTAACCTCAAAACAAGATTTTATTTTTATTATATTTTTTATAATAGTGGCGTCAATTTCAATATATTTTTTAGATATCCAATACATTTAAGAATTTGAATCAGTACATTTTTATAGTAATATTTGATGTCCATCTTGGGCCTAGCACACTATGGAGAGTGGGCATTCCCCTTTTATCAATTTGTAGTTTCTGAAAATTTACTACATCCTTCATTAAAAATAAAATATAGGATAGGTAATATTATGTTACTGCCGTATACAGGACCAATGAAAAACTAATCGAAGCGAAGCCATCTAGTGGCCGACGCCGTAAACATTTTTGTTGAGTGCTCGAGTGGCTTATCTATAACTTGTTTATATGTATTATCTATGCAATGGATAGCTTGGAGCTACTAGCGCGGTCCCCTCGTGTGGTGACCACCGGGGTATTGATCTATGTGTACTTGGAAAAAAGGTCAATATAGTCTCAAGAATTGTGTGAGAGGACTCCATCATCTCGTTTTTACCATCGTCTCACGCACGGCACTGGAGCAGAGTTCATACGTAACAGAGCTGTGTGCTTAGTGCGAGTTTTTTAACGTTCTCGATAGCGTAAAAGTTAACCCAACTTTCTATGCAGTTGGAATAGCGCTCCTAGCGGCTAACGTAGGCAATCGATCCCATTCCATACAAATGTGAGCTAACTTTTACGTTATCGAAAACGTTAAAAAACTCACACGCAGTAGTGGATTTACACTAGGGGCAGTCGGGGCAAGTGTCCAGGGCGGCGAAATTTTTGAAAATATTTTTTTTTTTCCTCAAGATTGCTCAATGAAAATAATTAATTCTAATAATTAATAATTTTCTTTTTAATTGATAAATCAAGAAATTCAATTCATCCATTATTTGTGAATTATAATATTGGCACTTTTGGTAAAAATTAATGATCAAAATGATTTAATCAATTTATTTCCTTGGAGATTTAAAATAATAATCGATTTTTCTGTAATTAAAGAAATTTAGTTAGTTTTTTTTTTATGTAATATAATTATGAGTCACCCTTAGTCAAAAATTTATAATTGTTAGAAAAAAACAAATATGAATTTATGTTTTTGGAGTTTCCGCAATAAATCAGTTATTTTAATTTTGAATAATAAAATATATAAACTATACGTTTAGCTAAAATTCCAGTATTGGGGCGGATTTTTTTCCGGTGTCCAGGATTGGCATTAAGTTTAAATCCGACCCTGCTCACACTAAGCACACTGGTACCTGGAGTTTCCCTCCGCGGTGTTCCCCGAGCGCTATGAGATGTCCTTGTTCAAACGAAGCTTGCAGAGAGAAAGAGAGTAGCATTGCTGATGTCCAACGTGATCACGAAACGTAGTTTATACATATATCGCACTTATATAATTATAAAGACGCATTTCGAATTTTTTGGGTTTCGACATTAATTCAAAGTGTGGCGCTAGAACGACCCTTTTCAGCGAATCATAGTCAAAGTAGCATAGAAAGTAGAGTAATTAGTAAAAGACCAATAGTAGCTTAAAAATGGACAAACTTATTCATCGGTCTCTTTCACTCCGTCCCCTTTCACCATGGCTTTTCGGTTTGAAAACTTTTTTTAATGTTTTCCAAAAAAACTTTTTTTTTATTAGGTCTCTTTATGGGTCATTTTCAATTTTGCAACCAAAAGAGTAACGATTTCATGAATTTAGACTTTCTCTAATTTTCCATTTTTTTGTATTTAGGCGTGTTCAGAATAAAAAATGCTTCATCACAATCAAGTCAATCACTCGTTTATTGATAATATTATATTATAATATCCGTTTTTAATTTTAATTTTACGCATTTGATAATCTGAACACGGATGACAATTCAAATAGGAACTTTTTTTAAAAGCTTAGAAATCGTACTTCTTTGGTTTTTAATAACGTTCTAATATCCAGTTAGTTTTCCTTTATTATTGTAGTATATACTGATTAAATAAAATTGCCGAATTTCCACACGCATTACTGGAAAAATAGCAAACAAGTTAGAATTCGAATTTCGAACCAGTGACGCAAATGATATTTGGGGTAGTTTTTAATCATAGACCTATATAGTAGGGACACGAGATATTGTTCTATACGTACAATTGCTTATATAAATAGCACCCATTTTGAAGGCACATACATAAACATATATCTATCTCGTTCTTACTTAGCACTTTAACTCGCAGGAAAACAATATAACAGTATTTCAGTGCGTACATAAAATGAAACATGAATATACGTAAATGTCTCCGTCTCCGTCTAATGAGGCCGAAAATCCGCCATGTTTAGCGCGCCAAATGTCTTTGTCACGTCAGTTCGGCCGTCTGTTTTGGGTTGTACATTATTTATTGACTTTGATATCGATTTAATATGATTGCTTATATAAAATTTCTTATTTTATCATGCTTAAAACATACAAAAATAATAATTAAAACATATTTTATAGGATCTCAAGAAAGTCGTCGGAACTATTTAAATAAAATAGTTTTATAACACTATTGTCAACTCGTTAAATATTTAATAATTAAGTGATTTTAGAGAGGCAGTCACAAGGAATGACGTTTGTAATTTTATTACGAATAAATGTTCTGTAGGTGTTTTTTTTTATCAGGCGGTCCCTTGATAAGTTTAAAATTTGAATCACTCTCAAGTGAGAGTGATTCAAATGGTGCGGCGTACCTTCCTTTTTAATAGACCGGGTTATGTCGGACTCCGGCGCCTCCAGAGAAGAAGAGGGAGAAGAGGAAGACCAAAGTCCTCCTCTTCCTCCAATTCCTACCGGGAGACTACGCTCTGAGAAAGGCGCGCGAGGCGCTGCCCGGCGTCTACCACGCAGGACCCGCCCCGCAAAACCGACTACCGACTAAACCCCATCGAGCTCCACCACTCCGACTCCACAAAACCTACGGTACCGCACAATGCGCGCCGCAGCGGCGTACCTTCCTTGAGGTGCGCTGCGGTAGTGTGTTACGGATCTTATAGTCAGCAAAACAATTAAAATAGATTGTAATAGTCTAAGAAAAACACGTACTCAAAATACGATAACATTCAGCATGCTAGAAATGGGCAGATGGCACTGTACTACGCCATATCTTTATGTTTTGCGGCAAACGACAACTTTATAAAATCAGTGTAGCAAATTTTAAAAATCGTCATATCGTTTACTTGGCAAATTTGAAGCACGAACTCGTCTTAGATTTCACATAATATCTAAATCACATCATCTTTGCACATAACAATATACTTACTTCCTATTAAAGTATAAATTCTACAAATACATTCACTCAACAATTTTTAAAATAAAATGAGGCAAGAACGTTTATCGATAAAACCTACTAACATTAAAATCTTCTGGGCAGCACTAAACCCGCCATGTTTTGTGGCCAGATGACGTCACAGTGGCACGAATTTTTTGTTTAGTTTCATTTCCATAGGTTTCCTACTTCAGTGTTTTTAATGCATAACTCCTATTTTAACAGCGTTTACGAACATATAGTTATGGGACCACGTGCCTGTTGTCATGACAATAAATTTACTGTAGGTACTTATAACAATGAAGTAGGAAACCTATGGAAATGAAACGTCAACCAAAATTTCGTGCCACTGTGACGTCATCTGGCCACAAAACATGGCGGCTTTAGTGCTGTACAAAAGATTTCAATGTTATCAGGTTTTATCGATAAACGTTCTTGGCTCATTTTATTTTAAATATTGTTGAGTATTATTTATTTGTAGAATTTATACTTTAATGGGAAGTAAGTAGGTATATTGTTATGTGCAAATATGATATGATTTAGATGGGTGAAATCTAAGACAAGTTCGTCCTTCGAATTTGCCAAGTAAACGATATGATGATTTTTAAAAGTTGCTACACTGATTTTATAAAGTTGTCGTTTGTCGCAAAACACAAAGATATGGCGTAGTTCAAAGTCATCAGCCCATTTCTAGCATGCTAAATGTTATCGTGTTTTGAGTACGTGTTTTTCTTAGACTATTACAATCTATTTTAATTGTTTTGCTGACTCTAAAGTCCGTAACATACTACCGCAGCGCACCCCAAGGAAGGTGCGCCGCACCATTTGAATCACTTTCGCTTGAGAGTGATTCAAATTTTAAACTTATCAAGGGACCGCGTGAAAAAAAAAACACCTACAGAACATTTATTCATTAATTACAAACGTCATTCCTTGTGACTTCCTCTCTAAAATCACTTAATTATTAAATATTTAACAAATTTACAATAGTGTTTTACTCACTGCGGAATAAAACTATTTTATTTAAATAGTTCCGAAGAGATTTTGTCGGTAGCCTTTTTCCCGAAATATCTAAACAGAATGTCTAAATATGTTTTGATGACATATTTTAAAGTGGTATTTATGATTAGTGTCATGATCAATAGATTCCGACCGAAAAATGGATTTTTCGGATGAGGGCTCCATAATGAATTTAAATACATATAGATAATAGTTTTAGGGCATCGACTTTCTTGAGATCCTATAAAATACGTTTTAATTATTATTTTTGTATGTTTTAAGCATGATAAATTATGAAATTTTATATAATCAATCATATTAAATCGATATCAAAGTCAATAAATAATGTACAACCCAAAACAGACGGCCGAACTGACGTGACAATGACATTTGGCGCGCTAAACATGGCGGATTTTCGGCCTCATTAGACGGAGACGGAGATATTTACGTATATTCATGTTTCATTTTATGTACGCACTGAAATACTGTTATATTGTTTTCCTGCGAGTTAAAGTGCTGAGTAAGAACGAGATAGATATATGTTTATGTATGTGCCTTCAAAATGGGTGCTATTTATATAAGCAATTGTACGTATAGAACAATATGTCGTGTCCCTACTATATAGGTCTATGACTTATAATCACGGTAACATTAAGGTTATGAGAATTAAATCAAATAACTCGCTTTTGGCTCCAAATTTGAAAACAACCTATAATTCTAAAGGTGACATTAGGAAAGGATTATAGGGGGATACGTTCCGTGTGTAGCAAAATAAAATCATACAGTTGTAATAAAGCCTATTTTACTTTTTTATTAGTCCTTTTGACGACGCGTTACAAAGGATATTCGATTGTTATTTAGTACGGTGGATGAGCTCATGGCCCACCCGGTGTTAAGTGTTTACTGGTGGTAGGACCACTTGTAAGTCCGCACGGGTAGGTACCACCAGCCTGCCTATTTCTTTTTTTTTTTTTTGTTGCTTAGATGTGTGGACGAGCTCACAGCCCACCTGGTGTTAAGTGGTTACTGGAGCCCATAGACATCTACAACGTAAATGCGCCACACACCTTGAGATATAGTTCTAAGGTCTCAGTATAGTCACAACGGCTGCCCCACCCTTCAAACCGAAACGCATTACTGCTTCACGGCAGAAATAGGCGGGGCGGTGGTACCTACCCGTGCGGACTCACAAGAGGTTCTACCACCAGTAATTACGCAAATTATAATTTTGCGGGTTTGATTTTTATTGCACGATGTTATTCCTTCACCGTGGAAGTCAATCGTGAACATTTGTTGAGTACGTATTTCATTAGAAAAATTGGTACCCGCCTGCGAGATTCAAACAACAGTGCATCGCTCGATACGAATGCACCGGACGTCTTATCCTTTAGGCCACGACGACTTCATTTCACATTCATTTCTGCCGTGAAGCAGTAATGCGTTTTGGTTTAAAGGGTGGGGCAGCTGTTGCACTGTTAAAACTGCGACCTTGCAACTTTTGTCTCTAGGTGGGTGGCGGTATTTGCGTTGTAGATGTCTATGGGCTCCGGTAATTAATTAACACCAGGTGGGCCGTGAGATCGTCCACCCATCTAAGCTATAAAAAAATCATCCACGACAAAGGAAGATCGTCTTGTAATAATAATCCAACTTGCAAGAATTATAATTTGCGTAATCATCGATGGTACGGAGTCTGGTGAGTCCACACGGGTAGGTACTAATGCCCTGTTTATTTTTGCCATGTAGCAGTTCCGCTTTGAAAAGCTCTTTACTGTAAAACTGAAACGAACACGTATCTCAACGTTGATGTCCATGGACTGCGGTAACCACTTAACACCAGGTCGACTGTGAGCTTGTTCTCCCATCTAAGCCGTAAAGAACCCTACAAAGACGCTTAAAATTTCAATAATAAAACATTTTTCGATTAAACATTATTTATTTATGTATATATTTTTTTACTAACAATTAAATCTATACAAGTTTTCCAAGGGCACGGGGTCTAGGACATACACAAAACTTAGAACGATAAGGCCTCTTGTGTTAAAAAAAAAATAAACTAAAAATTATTTTACATAAATTAATTGTATACCTTTCGTAGAAAAGTCATTTAAAAAATGTCCGAAACGCCATTTTGGATAAAACAAATTCAGTAAACAATACGTCCGTGATTTTTAGCATATTATAATATTCAATAATGAAATAGCCGAATGCCATATTGAAAAAATAGAAAATATATTATGATTCATTCATTTAATGCCTAAATATCATTTTATAATTATTTTTCACAATATTACATGAAAACCAAAATTGGGTAGTGCTTTAATTTTAACATAAAAAAAAATACTAGTACATGATTTTAATATAATACATATAAACGGATCTATGTTTTTGTATATACTATAAAAGTGCATTTTTTTTAACAAATTAAATAATTATGTTGTATTTTTTTCCATAATTTAATCAAAATAAATCTCTAGTGATTTATAAAACAATATACATATATTAAAAATTGCTTACGCTTCCGATGGGTACAGATTAATTTATTCGTTAATGTTCGACCGTGAGGCTGAAGTGTGGAGGGTAGAAGTAAAGATATCAAGTGTATTGTCTATGGTAAGGAGTACGCTCTCTGTGTATACAGTATCCATTGACAAGAGCCTAACTAGGGTGGCGCCACCGTAGCGAACCGTGTAATGTCAAAAATGGCGCCAAAAATAATTATAACGAGGATTGAAAGACTATTTGGTTTAACGACATTTATCTTTGTAATTAAAGGTCCGTTATATTTGGTATCAGCATCAACAGTTCCATGTTTTTAATTAAACTTCAATTAAGTTTCCTTCATTCAAATATTTAGCTGATGACGTTTTTTTGTTATGACATTATTTCCAAATTTAAACTTTAAGTCTTTCTCCTGTAAAGTTGCAAAAATACCGCCAATCAAATGGCCTTTCGCCTCGTCATATTAAATTATTCAACTCTGTACACTTCGCTTCATTTATATCGCATCACTTGCTACATTGCGTTCGTTTGGTGGATAAATTTATTTGCATTACGCTGCTCACAAGTGGACGCTTAAGCTATGTTCCGATATTCACTGCGAGGGCTGTAATGTGTGACGTCAGTTAAGTATACTGAGAAGGTGTTCCTTTATAAAATAGTTAACTACACCTACTGGTTAGTGTTTAAAACTAAACGCAATACAGTGTAGTGCGCCGATGTTTTTTGGCATTACATATTTTCATTTCGTCGTTTCTACTGCAAAAAAACGTACACCGTTTACGAGTTTAAACGAACGTTCAACGGACTTGTCAAGCAAGTCGAATGAACTTTAACCGGCTTGCAGTGACGCATAGTATAGCTCTGTCTCGTTCACACGGAACTGTGTGTGAACGAGACAGAGCGTGTGTGACAACTGTGTGAAGACTGCAGCGATTCGTTTTTACACGAATGAAAAACTAACGTATGAACAACCGGATGATTGTACGTTAAAAAAACTCGGTGCACGTGAATGAAGTGAAACTTCTTTTTCGATGTGTAGTATTGTGGTTTTCTTCATTTTTAATCAGATTGCTCTTGTAATAGGGAATGATGTTGATAAGAGATGCGACATTTTCAACATTTATATTATATATATTTTTTAAATACTTCATTAAAATATTGGACGTTGCTCAGTCTCTTTCTAGTATGGTAGCGTTAAACGTTTAAAGCAACCTTGTGGGAAGTCGCATAAGAAGTTTCACTTCAATAACGAACACAAAGAAAACGTACAGGACAATTCTGTGTGAACCCAGCCTAAGAGCACTGATCAGTGCGCGCAGTGTATATCGAAACATAAGCCTTATCAACTTATCCCCAGTACCAGACAATTACCTTACCTCTAACCTGGATACATTGAGGTTTTAATTGCATCATATTAGGATGTCCACACTTCAGAAATTCCAGGATAATAAATCGCAATACTACTATAAAAATTTAAACTATAAATCCGGAAGGGGTACAATTTACGGTAATCATAGAACGCATTTCCACCACTTCCCACCACATAAGCCACCCCATTCAGATACCTTCGTTAGAGGAACATTAAACTCGAATGAACATTACCGTATCTATTATACCTACATGCGTTTTCCTCCTCAAATACATCCTCTATCTACGCTTAATTTTAAATATCAACAAAAATAAATTACTTTTCTGTCGATCGATGGCTTCAATTTCCTAGTTAACAATACTATTTATTGCTTAGTTTTTTTTAAAAATAAATACTTTAGTTCTTATAGAAGAGAGTCGTCAATGGAAATCGTTTATAACGGACACGCAATGTACACGATGCAATTAGACGATATGCGGGTAATTTGAATTTTCGTAAGCGCGACCATAAACAAATAAATGTACATGACGCTGATATTTGTAAATTTGATTATAGCGTTTTCTTCGATTTTGGCGATTTTTTTTCTTTACTATTATATAAACTATTTTTATGATTAAATCTCATCTCATTTTTTTATTTTAATTGCATTGTTTTAGATGTTTTAAATTATTTACAGTTTTTCATGATCACGTCTGATACGATATCGAGGGGTGAGAAGCTATTTGGCTTAAGCGACATTTATCTTTGTAATTAAAGGTCCATTTTATTTACTACTACCGACCCGCCCTCACTTCGCTTCGGAAACATTAAATTTTATTATTGATAGCCGAGTCCCGCGATGTTACCCGCGGTTATTGTCGTACCTCGGGTGACGCCGCGGGGCGAAGCTAATCTAAAAAAAGTAGCCTAAGTTACTCCTTATATCATCAGCTACCTATCAGGTAAAATCTCGTCAAAATCAGTCCAGCCGTTCCAGAGATTAGCCGGAACAAACAGACAATCAGACAAAAATTGTAAAAAATGTTATTTTGTACCGTATATATATTCATATGCATGTAGTAAAAAACGGTTATTTCAATATCACAAACAGACACTGCAATTTTATTTATATGTATAGATGATTACTCATATATTATTTCCTAACATTAAACTCTAAATGGCTCTCTTGTAAAGTTGCAAAAAAGTAGCTTAAACCAAATAGGCTTTTCACATCTCGATACAAGACAATTATTTGTACACGCGAAAGATAAAATCGTAAAAAATAATTTTCTTAATGATTAATCAAGGGCTTCTCGCTTATCAGACCGTGGACGTGTAACGGTCGTTTGATCTCTCAAACCAGAGCTAAATTTTGTTTAAAAAAAAACAAAATATCAAGTGCCTAAATATTATGAATTGAATTAGCGAACACAGATTACATTCAATAAATCATTTTATATGACTCCACGTTATCTTTACTTACAAACTACGAATTAAATTTTATTATAACATATCGAGAAGTGAAAGACGATTTGGTTAAAGCGACATTTTTTACAACTTTACAAGAGAGACATTTAAATTTTAAAAATTTGGAAAAAATATCATAACAAAAAAAAACTTATTCAACTATTTGAATGGAGTAAACTTAATTGAAGTTTAGTTAAAAACATAAAACTGTTGATGCTGATACCAAATAAAACGGACCTTTAATTACAAAGATAAATGTCGCGTACTAAGTCAATTTTTTTTTATTCCTTAGATGGGTGGACGGGCTCACAGCCCACCTGGTGTTAAGTGGTTACTGGAGTCCATAGACATCTACAACGTAAATGCGTAGCCCACCTTGAGATATAAGTTTTAAGGTCTCAAGTATAGTTACAACGGCTGTCCTACCCTTCAGACCGAAACGCATTACTGCTTCACGGCAGAAATAGGCAGGGCGGTGGTACCTACCCGCGCGGACTCACAAGAGGTCCTACCACCAGTAAAGTAAAATGTCGCTTTAACCAAATATCCTGTCACCCCACGATATACCAGTGTAATAAATATATTAACTAGACATAATTATATTTAGCTAGATACACAGCTGTTATATCGAGATATTATATTGAGTAAATCCACTAAAACAAATTTAGTGCAATTATAAACTATACCTTAACAAATCGAACAAGTTCCTTAAAATATATTTATTTTAATAAAAACTATATATTTTTAATTTGTTTAATTAAAATACGAAGGAATCGTTCAATGGTAAACGAAAAATCGACTATAACAATTTTAAGAAATTAAAAAATAACCAGCGTTATCGCCTTTTTGCTTAAAACTATCAGTGTTGCCAACTTATGAAGAAGAAAAAAAACAAAAAAAAAAACAACGATTATATTATTTGAAATTCTCGATAATACAGTCTAAAACTCTCAGGCTCATAGTTTTAATGGCTACAAATAAAAAATTAATGAACAAAAATAAAATAATAATACGCTTACATTAATATTCTTTATATTAGGTTGGAATAAAAAATAACATATTCCCTAAAAAATCGATATTGGCTTTAGTAATTAACTAAGTAATACTTGTAGGAGTTTGTTTTTCTATACGAGCCCGTGGCGTGGGGAGGGGGGGTTGGGACGCGGGACGTGGGAGGCGGGGGCAATGACCCCGCAAGGCGGGCTTATTGGCGGGAACACGAGGAGGGTAGTTCGTTTTATTTATTATATTTTGTTAATTTAGTGTTCCTGTAGGTTCAAATGTGGCTTATTATAGTATCTGTGCGAGTGCACGAATGTGGGCCAATGTAAAACGAAGCCACCGGACATGGCTTCTACGGTGCTTCCAAAAAGGCTACTGAAAAAGTATCAGAAAATAGCCACCGTTTAACTGAGATTTTATTTCATTCCATTGATTAAAGTCTCAAAAAATCATCGTCATATTATGATTTATCATATAACTGAATTGATTTTGATAATTGAAATTGCTTTCCTACAAAATATAAACCCCAGGAAAGAATATAGGGTGCCTATACCAGGAAAAATACGTAAAAAACAAACTACCCACGAATAAATTTTAAATTTGTAGAAAATAAATAAATTCCATAATTTAATCTCAAAGATAAAAAAATTTGTCCACTTCTAATTATTGCGTGGTCATGAATTTTTTACAATTAATGTAACTATAATGAAGAAGCAATGACACGGCGCCATCGAGCCGGCCTCGTGATGAACTTGGAAGATGGATGGCTACAGGATGGTACAGATTTGATAAATTTCATACTCCAAATAAATGTTGTTCCAATTTTAATCTTTGTCCGTGTCTATTGCTTCTGATGTCTGTGGTCGCGAACGTCACGGCCATCTTCAAAATTAAAACTACAAAATAATATCGTCGTATTTCTCGTGCGCTTTCTCGAGATAACGACGTAGCTAAACTTAACAATAAAAATAACTTATAGGAAACTAGTTCTTATGCCTCTCTCATTAAGAGCTATCCCTAATCAGATCTGATATTAAAGAACTAAATTCATACGCGTTCGACAAATTCATTTGCTTTCGATTACTTATACGCGTCTCGCTCACACGCCCTCACTGAACACGCGTGTGAGCGAGACGGAATGTCCTCCTCGAATGAAAATAAGAACTCCCGCGGGGCACAGTAGGGGGGATTACATAATACTTTGGTTAAACGTTATATTATAATTAGTTTTCACCGGATCACGTGTCGTCTTCGTCTCGCTTGGGGTCCGGCCTCCTGGCCGCGACTATCGTGAGGTCGGGCCTGGTCCTCATGAGCTGCGAGGGCGAGGCGGGCGACAGGGAGGGGGCGGGCGGGGGCGCGGCGACGGGGGGTGGGGGGGCCGGCACGGGGGAGATGACGGGCTCCGTGGCGCGGAGACTGTCGATTGAGGCGACGCGGATCGTCGGCCACTTCCCGCCTGGGGACAAAACTGCTCGTTAGTAGTTTGAAGTCGTCGTGGCCTAAAGGATAAGACGTCCGGTGCATTCGTATCTACCGATGCACCGGTGTTCGAATCCCGCAGACGGGTACCAATTTT
Source organism: Bombyx mandarina (assembly GCF_030267445.1). Taxonomy (NCBI): domain Eukaryota; kingdom Metazoa; phylum Arthropoda; class Insecta; order Lepidoptera; family Bombycidae; genus Bombyx; species Bombyx mandarina. The sequence continues at coordinate 8,210,166 of NC_143230.1, read as the reverse complement.
CTAATGAAACTCAACAAATCTTCACGATTGACTTCCACAGTGAAGGAATAACATCGTGTAATAAAAATCAAACTCGCAAAATTATGATTTGTGTAATTACTGGTGATAAAACTTCTTGTGAGTCCGCACGGACGTTTCACGGCAGAAATAGGCGGAGCGGTGGTACCTAGCCGTGCCGACTCACAAGAGGTCCTACCACCCATTATTCGATTAATCATAACTCACACGACGGAGGATTGCTGGAGATCAGCTTATTGTCGCAGGAGCTGATGACCGTCGCCGGTATCTGCAGCTCCTCATCGCTGCCACTCCCGACCATCAGCTTTTTCACTAGAGGCTGCAAATAAAATTGAATTATTGTTAAAAAAAAATGTCGAGCACCCTGTACATGAGATATACGCATTCAAAACCAGTATTCTAATTGGAGACTTTTTGTATGGGAACGCGAGGAGTGAAGTTGTGTAATTTGTTTTATTTTGTCTATTTAGTGTTTCTTCAGGTCTAAATGTGTAATAACGGTGGTTTATTAACTGTTTAGTATCTGTGAAAGTACACAAATGTGGGAAAATGAAACAAAGCCGCTGGATGTAACTTCTCGGGATCCTCCAAAAAGTCAACTGAAAAAATCTCAGTAAATGACCATTTTACTGAGTTTATATTTCGTCCCATATCATCCTCGTCCCATTTCATTTAATTTCATCCCAGTTGATTAATGTTTCAAATTAATCATCTTCATTTCATTTCACTCCATATTATCATAACAATAAAAATATAAACTAAGTCATGACCTAATGGTCTTAGTTACCAGGTCATAAAATCCCTTACAAAAAAACTAAGCAATAGTTTTTCGATAGGGCTGACACTATTTAGTTATTAGGTACCTTACTGTAGGTAATTAATTTTTTAATATCTTTAAGGAGTTACAAAACTTTGATGACTAAATTAAACTAGGTATTAAATATTGTTAAACACTAAATAAGAGTCATTTTCAGTTCAACAAAGTTAAATCTAACAACTCAACAAAAGTGTAGTGACATCCCAGATTTGTCCCTATTCTAACTCTAGTCTCTATTCCCTTCAATCTATTGTACCTAATATATTCAACTTTCTTATGTGCCTATTACGCGCTGGGGTTCGGGATAAATAAAAGCTCCACCAAAGTACAACTTAAAAGTGTATTTATCATTTAGAACACTCACAGAACACTTTAAAATTCTCAATTCACTTCTTCCGGTTTGCTGTTTCGCTTCGAGTAGATCGGATTACTGACTGCGTGCCATCTCTGCAACGCTTTTATAGTCGATACCACATCCCTACAACTATTGAGAACATTCCACACATTTTGAGTGTTGTGTTTCCGTTATTTGACAATAGATGGCGTTGTATTCCTCGAGCGTTCTAGGTACTACTAGATGCTTCGACATTCGTTTCGGCTATTCGGCGATAGATAGCGTTACTCTTACCTTATCGTTGGCGCTGGAAGGGAGCGGTTTCCTCGGGGGCTGCTTGGCGGGGGGTTGTTGCTGTCCGCTGTACGTGCGCATCCGACTCTTCAACGACGGGTCCACCTCGATGGGAATCGGCTCGAAATCTGAACAAACGAATGAATGAATTAATGAACGAATGAATGAATGAAGGAAAATTCTTTATTGCACAAAATATTTTGTACAAAGGCGAACTTAACGCGATGCAGGCATTCTCCGCCAGGTAACCCTCGTTGATGAAGTGAATGATTAAAGAAGCGCGTAGCTGTGATGAAGTTAATAAATAAATACATGGCGATAATTTAAAGAATTACGAGCCCAAACAAATACGAACATCAAACTAAATATAATCTTCATTTACATGTCGGCGCAACATCACTATTTAGTTGACTAAGAGATCGGTTAAAGTTAACTGTCTCCTTAATATCGACATAGTTGGTTAACTATTGTAAGTCCAACGCGTGTAAACAATTGTTTAAGACGGTATTCATAAGAATTAATGACTACTAGTAAGCGACCGCCACTTTCTACTATAAATACGGGTCACTATTGTCGCACAACACACCCTAGCCTGGTGACGCTGACATTCTCTAGACCAGTGGTCGGCAAACTTATTAGCCAAAGAGCCAAATGTGCAAATTAAAAGGATTTAAAAAAATGGAGTCGGAGGCAAGCAGAGAGGGCCCTATGGTTGCCCGGCGTTGCGACCTAAATCTGAATCCCATTGAGCGTATTGAGATTAATATGGTTCCGGAAGTTTAAATTTTCATACATAAGGTCGGGGGTGTGTCAGGGTGGTTGGGGGGGTGCTCACCGGCGGCGGCGGCGTGCCCGAAGTCGGCGACGTGCGCCGCGAGCGTGTTGATGGTGACGCCGAGCGCGTGCGCCGCCGCGTCCAGCGTCATGTCGCCGCGCTGCAGCCGCTCCAGCACCTCGGACGGACCCTTTGCCTGCCAGAAGTCGCGGACAGCCCTGCCGAGGCCGAGGCGAGATATACAAAGGTGATTTCTTTGCTCATAAAGTATAGTTATACGTATTACTGGTGGTAGGACCTCTTGTGAGTCCGCACGGGTAGCTACCATCGCCCTGTCTATTTCTGCCGTGAAGCAGTAACGCGTTTCGGTTTGAATGGTGGGGCAGCCGATGTAACTATACTGAAACCTTAGAACTTATATCTCAAGGTGGGTGACGGCATTTACGTGGTAGATGTCTATGGGCTCCAGTAACCACTTAACAATCAAACAATAATATTCTAGAACTTTATTGAATTTTCATTATAATAGATCTTATATGTGAAAACCTTTGTGTAACGCCGACATATACGAGTCGGTCTGTGTGAACGGACCCTAATGCTGTAGCTAATGGACAGCCTGATAGCCCCTCACCTGTAAGGCCTGTTGATACACCCGTACACGTCCCGATACCTCCCGTACAGCGTGCCGTAGCTCACGCCCAGGATCTCGGCGGCCTGCTTCATCTCCAGTTCCTTTAGCCTCACCGACTCCATCACCTGGAGGACGGGCGTAAGGAGACCAATATACAAAAAAAAAAGTTTTGAGGTGATAACGGCTGCACGCACGAATAAGTGTCACGTTCCGCCTGAGCTTGAGCGTGCAAGCGAGAAAGCGAGAACGACACATATATCTCTCTTCTTATGTGACGTCATCTTTAATTTATCTGTAAGCCTACTTTACATACCAACCAATTTTTCTTATAATTAATTTAAAAAAAAAAAAAATTGCCAATCCTATATCTATATATTTATGTGACAGAATCTTTGAAAGTCATTTCTATCGACTCCAAGACATCATATTGACTTGACAATTCGATTTCGCTCTAATATCCTCACTAGTAAGTAACAAAATTAAAAAACTGTCATTTTTAATTTAAATACAAAGTTTACATTTATCTATTAAACACAACACATGACGTCACATGTGGTTAAGCATTGCGTTCCGCTGCCACTTATTAGCGTGCCTATTTCTGCCGTGAGGCAGTAATGCGTTTCAGTTTGTAGGGTGGAGTAGCCGTTGTAACTATACTGAGACCTTAGAACTTATATCTCTAGGTGGGTGACGCATTTACACTGTAGATGTCTATGGGCTCCAGTAACCACTTAACACCAGGTGGGCTGTGAACTCGTCCACCCATCCAAGCAATAAAAAAAAAGCGAAAAAAAAATCGTTTAGCCTCATATGACGTCACGCGCGATAGTATCACCCCGGTCGAACGTAATCAACACTCACCCTCCTAACGTAGGGCTCCTCCCAGAACTGCGGCCGTCTCCCGTGCTGCAGGTAGTCGCTCAGCTTGACAACGTCAGTGAAGCGAGGGTCTGTGGGGTCTGATTTGGGACCTGTCGAGATCGTGCTGATCAGAATATGGGAAGTAGGACGACGGCGTCTGTCCAAGCAGGCTCACTGAACGATCAAAAGGATAGTGGTGGTAGATAAAAATAAGGTAGGCAGCGGCTTGGCTCTGCCCTGGTATTGCTGATGTCCATGGGCGACGTTAACCATCATCATGTGGGCCGTACGCTCGTCTGCCTACTAGGGCAATAAAAATAAAACCATCTCAGTATATTAAAGTGTTCGCTGAAAAGGAGACAATTAAGGTGGCGCCACAGTAGCAAGTGGAAGGATAAAAACAGTGTCATAAAGTGCTCCTTAATTCCATCCTATATGCGTTTAACGAACTTTCGACTTAAATCACTGAAACCTCAAGGTTTGGATTCGTTTGGTGTATAACACTTTTGACTTGGTTCAATTGACTTTTCGTGGGAAAGAATAAAAACAAAACAAAAAACTATTCGCAAATCTATTTATGTATATGGTCTTGGTCACATAACGTCTTTCAATGATCTGTATAGTCAGAGGACTCCACAAAACAACAAACTCTGAATTCATACAAACACCACTATGTGCAGAGCCGTCCGGGGATTCCCCCGTCAAATCATAAAGGCCCTTAAAATTCAATTGGTATCCTTAAAAAGTCACATTTAACGTTACTGGAAAAACAAGGATCTATTAAAAATTATAAAATCCAAATTTGTCATCGGATAGTCACATCGACGTAACGATTTTTCGTTACGTGACGGTTTCTAGTTGAAACACTTACGTTTTGGTAATGACAGCTGAGTGGAGAAATCCATTCTGATCTCCTTGGCGGAGGACGACGACGACGCGACCGTGGACCGGCTGGGGGGGCCCGCCGTGCTGTCGTTGGTCTCCTCATCTACCGGAGACAATAGGCATACCAAATAAATACACAGGTAAAATATACGCGGCCTAAACGATACTGTTATCGAGCAACAAGATAGACAAAAAGATAGCTTGCGTATTTGCTGGGATTACTGTGAGCTCGCACGGGTAGGTACCACAAGCCAGTTAAGTTTTTTTTTATTGCATAGCACAGATCAATTGATGTGAAGTGAGATATGAGTTCTAAGGTCTCAATATACAACCGCTACCCCGCCCTTTAAACCGAAAAGCGTTGCTGCTTCACGGCAGAAATAGGCAGGGTGGTGATGCCTACCCGCGTGGACTCACAAGACGTCCTACCACCAGTGATTACGCAAATTATAATTTTGCGTGTTCGATTTTTATTACACGACGTTATTCCTTCACCGTGGAAGTCAATCATGAACGTTTATGCCTAAAGTGTTCAGGGACTCTGTGGGAGCTGCGTCGGACGTGTAGATGTATAAAGCGTCATGGCGGCTCGGTACTGACCGGCGCTGTTGTCTCCGTCCACACGCAGCCGGGTGTGCAGGAAGGAGCCGATGTCGGCCGGCGCGTCGGCCCAGTCCTCCTCGGAGGGCTCCCGGGAGGACTCCTCCGAGCCCCCTCCCCAGCCGACGACGCGTTCTGCTGTTATGTTCTGGTAACGAGAACAAGTTTGGATTTCGCTTTTTTTTAAACCTTTTTTTAAATAACCTCTCAAGGCTATCAACTTAGGCAGGAAAAAAAAGCAGATATGTTGAAGCTACCCACGCGCCCCCTGCCGCCCAATGTAGATACTACGAAGCCCTCATACCGGGCTCAATCTTAGTATAGCATAAAGGACTTGCATACTTCGATTTATTTAATTAAAGTTTCAATTGTGTTGCTTATGACATTTCGCTTAATACGCGACATTTATCTTTGTAATTAAAGGTTCATTTTATTTGGTATTAACATCAACAGTTCGATGTTTTTAATTGAACTTCAATTAAGCTTGCCACATTCAAACAGGTGAACAAATATTTTGTTACGATATTTTAAACTTTAAATTTCTCTCTAGTAAAGTTGCAATAATGTCTCTTAAACCAAATATACTTTCGCCTCTCGATATATATTTGATGACTTTTGTATGCGAGCATGCGTGCGGCCCACCTGATGGTGAGTGGTTACAGTCGGTCACGGACGTCAACAATGCCTACCATTGAGTAACGTCTGCAAGCCTCGTTTGAAGTAAGACATGAGTTCATTCCAGAACCGGACGGTAGGTGGCAAAAAAGATTTTTTGGAAACGCATTATGTTTGAACTATGGCCCTATGGCGGGAGATGCGATAGTAATTATATACGTCCTACGTTATAGCTCATCTATACTATACTATAATATTATAAAGGGAAAATATTTGTTTGTATGTATTGAATAGGCTCCGAAGCTACTGAACCGATTTGAAAAAATATTTTACTGTTTGGAAGCTACACTATTCCCGAGTGATATAGTCTATAATATTTTTTGGAAAAAAATAGGGATCCTTACTAAACCTCCAATAATTTAATCCAAGGTGTAAAAAAATTACCTAAAATATTCTTTACATCGCGTGCCCTGCGAAAACTATTGATGATAGAATAAAATAATGTACTACGACTTTGTAGACCACATTATTATTTACAAAAAGTGTCGCGACAGCATATGTCTAACTTTTATAGTTATACAGCAATAAGTGTTTTTTTTTTTTTTTTTTAATAAGACGTCACATATCGTTGAAATTTTTGATAAGGACCCGAGCGAAGCCGGAGCGGGCCGCTTGTATGTCAATAATTTGATTAGTATTCGTTCGCCTATTGATAGGAAGCATTTAAAAAAAAACACGTCTCATCAAACTTTATAGAGAACATACGCGGGTAGTTTTCTATAACTCGAAACGAAGAAAAGATTTAAAATGGTTCATCGACTTACTAGATTCCCGTGTTGCCATTCGTCTTTGTCTCTGAAAAAAAAAGAAAAGATAACGTCAGTCCTAAAGCGCAATTGAATTTAAGATTACGTCAGTGTTAAAGCGCAATTGAATTTAAGATTAAGTCAGTGTTAAAGCGCAATTGAATTTAAGATTACGTCAGTGTTAAAGCGCAATTGAATTTAAGATTAAGTCAGTGTTAAAGCGCAATTGAATTTAAGATTACGTCAGTGTTAAAGCGCAATGGAATTTAAAAAAGATAACTTTAGTTTTAAAGCGCAATAGAATTTACAAAAATTTACTTTAGTCTTAAAGCGCAATGGAATTTAAAAAATATAACTTTAGTCAAAAGCGCTATGGAATTTAAAAAAGATAACGGCAGTCTTGAAGCGCAATGGAATGTAAAAAAAAAACAACGAAAAAGTGGTACATTAATTTTGGGCACTACTAATATCGACCTCCACCTCGAGACATGAGGTCCAAGTCTCGTAAAGGACTGACCCAAGCCTCAAAACCAAATTCCAAACGGCTCTTCACCGACTTCAGTCGCCGCGGCCTGATGAACCCAGACGATTTTTGTATTCATATCATTCCTTCACTGAGGAAGTCACTCGTGAACATATATCTAGTCCTTATTTTTTTTGTATAGACGGGTGGACGAGCTCACGGCCCACCTGGTGGTATTAAGGGGTTACTGGAGCCCATGGACATCTACAACGTAAATGCGCCACCCACCTTGAGATATGAGTTCTAAGGTCTCAGTATAGTTACAGCGGCTGCCCCACCCTTCAAACAGAAACGCGTTACTGCTTCACGACAGAAATAGGCGGGGCGGTGATACCTACCCGCGCGGACTCACAAGAGGTCCTACCACCAGTTTTATTACAACAAAGTGTGACTAACTGCGGGATTCGAACACCGACACTGAATACCTACAACTAGCGTATTATCTTCGAGGCCACGACGACTTCTAATTAATATAGCAAAATATTAACTTACCCTCTTGATGCGGACATGGAGTCTTCGTCCATGTGCTCGGTGGCGCTCGCCAGCCTCTGTCGCTTGGGACTCGGGCTGTCTCTGGAACGAAACAAATCATTGACCCCTCTTTTTTTTTAAACGTATTTTATGACCTGGTAACTAAGACCTTTAGGTCAAGTCTGATTTTAATTTTAACGACAACTTTTTTATATGAAAAATGATATCAAGAAATGAAATGAAGTTGATTAATATGAAACATAGCATGAAATGAGATGGAATGAAAGATAATCTCAATAAAATAGTGGTCATTTACTAAGACTTTTTCAGTGGACTTTTTGGAGGATTCCGAGAAGTGACGTCCAGCTACTTTGTTTTATTTCCCAAATTTGTGCACATTCATAGTTAATACACCACCGTTATCAATCATTTAAACCTGAAGAAACACTAAATAGACAAAATAAAACAAATCACACAACTTCACTCCTCGCTCACTAAGAAATGGTATATGATAGAGGAGTATGGAAGGAGAAAACATGTTGCGCCGACCCCAGGTGACTGGGAGAAGGGCAGGAGAATAATGATGAAACGATGTGAACGGTTCTATGTACAATGTACGTGCCACTGTTCATTCGCTAAGACTAATACTGAAAATAAACGTGCAGGATAATGCCATGTAAACCCTTTTTTTTTTTTTTTTTCGGGTAGAGGGCCGAACCTCCTACGAGGTCCCCGCACAAAATGGGCGCGCGGGGTATGTGAGACTCAACGATCTGCATGGTGTTGTGAGCAGACCGCGGGCCCAAGGATTTTAGGACCCACCCACTAAACGACTCCCCTGCACTCTTACACCCGACGTCCGATCCCCTCCGAGGTCAGAACCCGGATGAGGTAGGGGGGCTACCGCGGTCAACACTACAACCAGACGGCGCGGCTCACCCCAAGGACGCCCAGCCGACGGAGCCTTCGAGGCGAATCGAAGGCTCTGAAACGTCGGCCGTCTCGGTACGGCAGCCCGTCGGGCCGCCCAGACGGTGCCGCTGGTGTCCCGGAATACCCCGCTGGACCAGAACCAGCCTGCCGGGTCGGGGCCATGTAAACCCAGCCCTAAGGGTTTTTTTTTATTGCTTAGATGGGTGGACGAGCTCATAGGCCACCTGGTGTTAAGTGGTTACTGGAGCCCATGGACCCACCTTGTGATATAAGTTCTAAGATCTCAATATAGTTACAACGGCTGCCCCACCCTTTAAACCGAAACGCGTTATTACTTCACGGCAGAAATAGGCAGGGCGGTGGTACCTACCCGCGCGGACAAGTACCTACCCGCGTGGTACCTACCCGCGCGTTCGTTTAAATACGCACAGGGGTTGAACGCAGCGATCTGTGGAGAGGACGAGCCCCGCTCTGACGTTAGGGGCGCAATTATCAAACTCAAACGACAATAATGATTATGATCTGTACTTACATTTCAGAGTTCTCTCGCTTGATTGGACTGATTCTTTCTTTAGTCGTCAGTTTTATTAAGGGCGGAGGACCCCCTGGGAACAATGTGGAAAAAATTTAGCTTATAGCAAATATTAATAACGCTAGCCCGTCAATATTAAGTCAGTAGAGGAAATAGAAAGGGAAACTGTTTCGCCTTTGCCTATTTAATAACATGGCGATGTGGACTATGTGTTTGCGGCGCGATGAAATACTGGGTCTTAGGAGACCGCTTCCGAAAACGAAGACAGACTATAGCCTTACTGTTTCACAGCAGAAATAGGCGGGGCGGTGGTACGTACCCGCGCGGAAGAACAAGAGGTCCTACCGCGAGTAATTACGCAAATTATAATTTTGCGGGTTTGATTTTTATTACACGATGTTATTCCTTTACCGTGGAAGTCAATCGTGAACATTTGTTGAGTACGTATTTCATTAGGAAAATTGGTACCCGCCTGCGGGATTCGAACACCGGTGCATCGCTACATACGAATGCACCGGACGTCTTATCCTTTAGGCCACGATGATTTAAAGCTCTTGACTTTGACTGTTCTATTATAATGTATATATATAAAAATGAATTGCTGTTCATTAGTCTCGCTAAAACTCGAGAACGGCTGGACCGATTTGGCTCATTTTGGTCTTAAATTATTTGTGGAAGTCCAGAGAAGGTTCAAAAGATAGATAAATATGAAAATTCTCCGAAATTAAATAAAAATAACAATTTGATATGTCCCCCGTCGGATGGATTCCTTTTGTTTGTTTTAAGTTTATTTTAAACAAAGGCTTAGAGGTATTTTATTTATCGATTGAGGCGCTACGAAGTCTGCCGGGTCAGCTAGTAATGTATATTTGAGTCAGGTTCTTTTTGAGTCAGGTTCTGAAAAAACTCACTATAACTCACCATTGACATTGAATTTATCAAGTGCCTTGTCGTCGCCGACTTCGCTTTCGGTCTTCAACGAGCGAAGGTCTGCGGCCTCCGGGGTGCGGGGCGCTTCCTGACTCGACGAGCCCCCTCTAGGGGACCCTAGTTTCGGGGAGATTTGTTTGGGGGAGACTTGCTTGGGGGAGACCTGTTTGGGGGAACTTATCTTCGGGGAGACCTGTCTGGGGGAATTCAACTTTGGCGTCTCGGGCTTTGGGGAAATTTGCTTGGACGTTTCTAGTTTCGGTAGTATCGGTAGTGGGGACGGCGTCTTCTCTTGTTTTTCGGTGAGTTTGTCTGTTTGTTTCTCGACGGGCGAGCTAGTGGGCGTGGCCACGACTCCTGAAGACATAACATCTATTTTGGCTGCGAAGAAGAAGAGTGATTTTTCGGTGGTTAGTTGTGTCCGATATAGCTTCCAAGATTGGGTGTAATAAGATTAGTTAGTTCAGCGGTTCTCAAACCCCAAATACATTTACAAATACGATGTTCGCCAGAGGCAAGTATGTTAGCTGCACAACAAAGTTTAATAGAGAAATGGCGTAGGATTTAATTAATGAATGTGCCTACACCTTCATTTCGACTTTTAAAAGCTTTGCATGTATGTTTCCCAGAGGCCTTGCCAATTCAACTAGGAAAGGTGGGCGAGCAAAGGATCTGCTAGGAGGCAAGGGATTTGCTAACAGCTGTCCGAGGGCTTCTGAAGGAGACCTAATAACTCGAGAGCAGCTGCTTCGCAAATTAATCTGCTACCGGATTGGAATCGCTGGTAAAATCCGTCGAGGAACCCAGCGGGCTGTTGTATGGGTTAGGTTGCATGTCGAACTCTTTGCCTAGTTCGACAAGTACGGTTACTGGGGTCCCTAATCTTAGTGTTAGAGCTGAACGCGTCTAATGCAAAGGTTATTGGATCTGATGGATCCGTAAGGACGTGTCTAGGGCGTCGATGGTGAAAAAAAAACTTAATTTATTAATGTTAAGAAGCGTCCAAAAGCGGTCGAGATGTATGAACAACTAACATTTTGTGTATTACTGATGTCTTCCCAGTACTTTCTTGTCATAGGACAATTGACATCGCAAGAATCTCCAGAACACGAGGTCTAAGTCTTAGTTCTACAATACGACGGCTGCTCTACCAGTAAGTCCAAACACCGGTCATCGCTCTCGTCGAACCCGTCGCTTGCGACGAAGGGCTCGACGAGTGAATCAACCCACAGACACAGCTCACTGAGTTTCTCGCCGGATCTTCTCAGTGGGTCGCGTTTCCGATCCGGTAGTAGATTCTGCGAAGCACGGCTCTTGCTAGGGTTCGTGTTAGCAACGTCGTCAGGTTTGAGCCCCGCGAGCTCACCTATTAGTTAAGGTTACGCTGAAATAGGCTATGAGCTTAGGTAGGTAGAAGCATTATGCTGTAAAAATCTGACCGGTTTTTTGCACTGACCAGTTTCAGAGTCTGGCGGTTCGTCCTTGTTATTCCACCGTAAATCCGTCAGGCCCTTGATGCGGAGCTCCTCGGCTGTCTTCAGGAGACTCGCGAGCTGCGACTGGAAGGGAGCACCATGTATCTTTAGCTAACTCCGTGAAGTATCTAAAGTCGTCGTGGCCCAAAGGATCAGACGTCCGGCGCATTCGTGTTGAGCGATGCACCGGTGTTCGAATCCCGCAGGCGGGTACCAATTTTGTCTAATGAAATACGTACTTAACAATAATTGTTCAAGATGTGAAGGAATAACATCGTGTAATAAAAATCAAACCCGCAAAATTGTAATTCGTGTTAGGAACCTCTTGTGAGTCCACGCGGGTAGGTACCACCACCCCACCTATTTCTGCCGTGAAGCAGTAATGTGTTTCGGTTTGAAGGGTGGGGCAGCCGTTGTAACTATACTGAGACCTTAGAACTCATGTCTCAAGATGGGTGGCGGAATTTACGTTGGAGATGTCTATGGGCTCCGGTAAACACTTAACACCAGGTGGGCCGTGAGCTCGTCCACAAACCTAAGCAATAAAAAAAAAGTTCAGCAGACGAGTACGCCCTGCGGTATCTATAAAAGCGCTTACAAAACCCTACTTGATTGAAAAAAATGGTGTGCGTACAACTCGGTGCACGTGTAAGAAGTGAAACTTCTTTTGCGTTGTATGGTATTGTGGTTTTCTTCATTTTTCATCCTTAAATCAAATTTCTCTTGTAGTAGGGAATGCTGTGTATATGAGAAACGAACTAGCTCGCTTTGTCCATTCCCTCTCTCCGAGGTTGAAAGGTTTGCGAGACGCTCTGTCTATTTTCTCACTCTCGCCCGTCCTAAATTGTATCTTTTCTCTCTAGCCGTAACGGATCTGTCGCGAGTTAAATTGTACTTTCAACACGCCTTGAAGAAATTTCTCTTCAAAAAAGTGAATTTAATTTGATTACGTTTTGACGCCCACAAGGACTCTGGATAATCAATTTAAGACCAGGCGTGCCTTGAGGTTCTACCAACAGAACGCAAGAGCCTCAACCTTACATGATGAACGTTCATTTCGCCGGTGTACATATAATCGAGGAGAGCCTTCAGGTGCTTCGGTTCAGCGCCGTCGATCACCAGGACAGGTTCCCCGTGAGCCTCGTGAGCGCCCAGCAGCGCCCCCAGCAGCTCAGAGCACGCCGCCAGAACAACCCTGGAGACAGAAACGTTATTCATTGTTAATGAAGTCTATAAGTGTGTTGTAACGGTAGCCATCATAGAACACGTGATATTTGACAGGACTTTTTGGCAGGAACGCGATGAGTGAAGTTGTGTGATTTGTTTTATTTTGTCTATTTAGTGTTTCTTCAGGTTTAAATGCGTAATAACGGTGGTGTATTAACTATGAAAGTGCACAAATATGGGATTACAAAACAAAAGCGCTGAACGTAACTACTCGGGATCCTACAAAAAGCCCACTGAAAAAGTTTCAGTAAATGCCCTGAGATTATATTTCATCCCATATCATCTCATCTCGTTTCATTTCATGCCATGTTTCATATTAATCAACTTCATTTCATTTCACTTGATATTATCATTTTTCACACAAAATATATTTAAAAAATAAGGCTGTACGGTATGACACCTTTGCCTTTCCAGTTGGAAAAATAAAATTACCACTGATATTTGACAGATTGACAATTATTTGACAAGATAAGCTTGCATTTAAACAAGTTCCGAACAACAACATTCGGACCTTCAGTGTACCGAGCAATTACACTGGGTCGGTAAGATATTCCCTTTGTCTTTAAGCCTCCCATAGTGCAGTTCAACCAACAAGTTCGGCTCGTGATTGATAGCCCAAGAGAGCTATTACAATCAGACCGAGAGGGGTGGCGGGGGGTGGTGCGCAAATTCTTGCAGTATCGTGGGCTCTGCTTAATTGGCACATGAGTTTGTTAGTGTTTTATCGGCAGTAGACTTCAGGAGGTCCACGTTGCCTAGCGCGCCTTTCTTGTATGGTTGTCTCTTTAGAAGCAGCGAAGATCGACGAAAACCGGTAGAACCCACGGCGGCCGAAGAGATATACCATATTCATAGGTCCTTGATACGTGCGCAATATTTCAATTTAATACGACAATTGAAATCGGTGACGATAAAAGCAATGCAATAAAACAAAAATTAAAGGACTCTAGTCTCTAAAGTCGGTTTATGGGAGAGCAGAACTATTGGAACTGCTAGTTTTGATGTCACGCGAGAAGAGAGATAAATGTGTCACAAGCGAACGCTTAGGCCGATCGTGCCTCTCTATCGCTTGTTCCGCGCTCTCGCTTGCACGGCGGAACGTGACACTTTTTCGTGCGTGCAGCCGATGCTCATCTATACTAATATATAAATCTACAGCGATTTTTACGGATGTTCCATTATAACTACTGAACCATGCATCCGATTGACTTAAAACTTGGTATCCATGTAGAAAATACATGTACTTAATGAATAGGCTAATATTTATATGAGTGTTGGACTCGCTACACCAGTTGCGGGGGCGTTAATGATGAGAATCTTTGTGGGGGGTGAGAAACAATAATGTTAATTTTAAATGCCCAGCGAAGCGGACGGGTACAGCTGGTCGATTTATAAGACCCTATCACGTCAAAAACATAAGTCTAAAATTAAAAGTTACAATATTGGCTAGATTTTATGACGCGGCTGTTACCTGTGCGCTCGAAGTGAGACTCCTCGGATGTTCTGTGGCTCCACCGTATCCTTGCCAGTCACTTGGGTCGCGAAATTCGGAGAACAGTACAAGGTCACGTCGCAAAAGCGTTCTGGAACAAACAAAAAAAAACAGTTGATACGTCAATCTGGGCGCAGCAAACACTCCCGTATATACAGTGCTAGTCTTCAAATCACTCCCTGTTTCTTTGATTACACCTAACAAAAATTAGTACCGGACCTGAAGTCGTTGTGGCCTAAAGGATATGAGGCCCGGTGCATTCGTGTCAAGCGTTGCGACTTCTTCTAATGAAATACTTAACAATAATTGTTCACGATTCACTTCCACGGTGAAGGAATAACATCTTTATAAATCTACAGTGGTTTTTACGGATGTTCCGTTATAACTACTGAACCATGCATCCGATTGCCTTGAAACTTGGTATCCATGTAGAAAATACATGTGCTTAATGGATAGGCTAATATTTATGAGTGTTGGACTCCCTAATAATAATGACAATAAATAAAATAATTATGTTAAATTTAAATGCCCAGCGAAGCGGGCGAGTATGGCTAGTCGTGTAATAAAAATCAAACCCGCTAAATTATAATTTACTTTTGCAACATTAACCCAAAGACACAGCCCACTGAGTTTCTCGCCGGATCTTCTCGATGTGTCGCGATTCGGATCCGGTGGTACAAGGCAGTCAAAGGGTTAAAACTGAGTACACTAGTCATGTAAACAGTTTTATTATACCTCATATCTATATATATATAAAAATGAATTGTGTTCGTTAGTCTGGCTAAAACTCGAGAACGGCTGGATCGATTTGGCTAATTTTGGTCTTGAGTTATTTGTGGAAGTCCAGAGAAGATTTAAAAGGTAGATAAATATAAAAATGCTCGGAATTAAATAAAAATAACAATTTTGTTTTTCCTTTGATGTGTCCCCCGTCGGACGGATTCCTTTTGTTTGTTTTAAGTTTATTTTATATAAAAGTTTAGATCTTTTATTTATCGATTGAGGCACTACGAAGTCTACCGGGTCAGCTAGTTATTAATAAAATAAGTATTTTAATACTATTTTTTAAATATTGTATAATTAATATGTATGTTTTTTACTGGTGGTAGGACATCTTGTGAGTCCGCGCGGGTAGGTACCACTGCCCTGCCTAATTCTGCCGTGAAGCAGTAATGCTTTTCGGTCTGAAGGGTAGTGTAGGGCAGCCGTTGTAACTATACTGAGATCTTAGAACTTATATCTCTAGGTGGGTGACGCATTTATGTTGTAGATGTCTATGGGCTCCAGTAACCACTTAACACCAGGTGGGCTGTGAGCTCGTCCACCCATCTAAGCAATACAAAAAAAATTTATTATTAACCTTTAAATAACAATATTTATTAATTATTAATTAAAATAATAAGGGTTCATTATGTTAAGTAGTACGTCTCTTAAAACCATGTTAGTATCAATAAAACAATTATATACGTAGGTAAATAATTAAATTAAATAAATATGCAAATCAATGCCGCTCCATCCTATGAGAAACAAATGTTATACGGCCGATATAAAAAAAACTGCCATCTTTAATTCGTAGGATATTATGTATTTAATATTATAAAGTAGTCTCAACAATCAATAACATTGTGTTATGTGTTTAATGTCATTGGGACTGAGAAAAGGATAAAGTTATTGACTCACTCGGGAACCTCCACTTTTGAATTATCACACTAGCGAAATTTTTATGTGCAGATTGGTCAACAATATTCACTATTTTTTTTTTGTTTTTACCACCGACGCCATGCTTTTTTCCGCGCGCTTTGTTTCTTCTTTTGAACACATCGTTTTACTTAGAGCGTCAACAGATGGCGTGGATTGTGGATTGAAAAAGGAATAAGGAAAAAGAAGTCACATCACGCTATAAATTATTATGAACGATTAATATCGATTTTGATAACTTTTTTTAATTAATTAATCCGTAGTCGAGCGACTGATGCGGGCCCCGGCTGCTGTTAAGTCGTTGGCCGAATACGCAGAATGGTTGTAATTTTATCCCGAACTTCAGACAGGCGTCTCGAAAATTTTTCAGAATCAAAATAAAACACATTTGCTTTTCTAACTACAGTAATTATGCTGTGTAATTTCGTTGCTTAGACAATGAAAAATAAAATGGATATTGTCAATTTTATGATCACACTACAATCTTTACAACTAAATTTTAAACTTATTCCCCGAAATTCTCACTGAACAAACATTATATCTCAATTGAACTAACGCTCGCAAATTGTGACTAGGATATTGACCTTCAGACCGGATGTAGTCAATAATATGTCTAGTTTATTTACTTTATTATTTCCAAGTCTCAAGGTTGACGTTCTAGAAGTTCGCTTGAAAATAGATTTGATACTTTTAGTAAACAACAGACGAAGCGTTTAAATTGAGACTAGGTTAAGTGTCGATCCACAACCAACCTTATGCAAATTGTGCTTAAAGCCAAAAGGGTGAATTATATAATACAATCCAGTAGCGTAAACATAATAATAATTAAAAAAAATAGTGCCCATTTGTATTGTAAATTTAAAATAAGGAAATCAATTTTTTCATTATGTCAATGTCATTATTGGCGCGAAATAATAACACTTTTCGGATACCTACTAGATTGTTACCTACGAGATACTTACGAGATAGTTGTTGGATTGCAATTGATAATTCGGCTTAGCGACACAAGGCGCGCGGCGGCATCCGCGTTTTTATGTCCACGGACTCCGGTGATACCAGACGAACCGTAAACTCCTTTGCCCTTCCACAGGAAAGTTTATTATTCGAATTGGTAACCTTTGGCAAAAAAAAATTACTGCACGTTTTTTTTGATGTCTTCACAGGCAAAGGGACGTTGATGAATAGTATATACAGTTTGTAAAAGTTAGAAGTTACAATATTGATATGCAACACAATCGTTTATTGTAGTTTATACCGCAACTTTAGAATTATAGGGACGCAACCCACAAAATGTGTTTTTTGGCAAACATCAAACAAAAAATTTCAAACCGAAATGACGTAGAGGAAGGGGACGGAGTGAAAGAGATCGATGGATAAGTTTGTTCCTAGATAAGCAACTCAATCACTCAACAAAGATGTTAACGGGCGTCGGCCACGAGATGGCTACGCTTCGATTATTTTCTCATTGCTCCTGTAGATGGCAGTAACTATTAACTATCCTACATTTTATTTTTAATGAAGGATATTATAAATTTTCAGAAACCACAAATTAATAAAATTTGATCAATCTGTCTACAACAAATAAAAAGTTGTATGATTTTGTTTTGTGTTTAGGTATACAATAATTAAACGCCTTAACTTTAACAAAATATAAGTTTAGGGGCATCCGCTACAAGATGTCGATAGTTTCCATACAAAAAAAAAGAGAACTGATGTCCCAAGGCGAGTGGCGGCGTTTTCGTCGTTGACGTCCAACTGAGATGCGACACCAGTCTCCATTGTATTAGGTCTCACTCTGTAAATCGGTACACGTAACTGAGTAGGCTGAATGTTCATACATAAACGTGCCAGCTTACAAAATAAACCTAAATGATATCTATATGGTATTATCTCCGGTTTTCCCGAGTCCTAGACGTAATTAAAACTATAATGCTTTTATGATTTAAAATAGCATTAACAAAAATTCAAATCGTAAAATTGAACTGTAAAGCTTAATTTAATGCTTTACGTGTCAAGAATAGTTAGCTTTATTACCGGGCTTATAGAACTAGCTAGCTTGCTTCTAGAACCCTCTGGATTCCTTTGCAACGATAAACTTAAAAAATAAAATAAAAACATCAATTTTAATACATTATCTAAATTGTATGCGCGTTACTACTGAATTTCAACAAATAAAAATAAAAAGTTTGGTTGTTTAATTTGCATAAAAATTTAATGAAATTAAAATTTAAGACTGCTATTGGTCATGACACTAGACGCTAAACACAATGGCGGCCATTTAAAATATTGTGTTAATAAGAAGGTGGTACTAATAGTTTTGACGACCAATGGCGCTTCACTTTTACTTTTTAATTACGAATTTAATTCATTTAACGGAGAACAAGTTACGCTTTTTTTTGTTTGTTATTTTTTGCAAATAGTTTTTACAGTCGAGAACGTTATCTTGTTAATGAAAAAAAAGAACCTGCTATTTTCTGGCGTCCTAGCAGTATATAAGCAAATTGAAGGTCAGATTATTTTGTTTAAATAATTTATGTGTAGTAACGCAGTAGCTGACCCGACAGACTTCGTAGTGCCTCAATCGATAAATAAAAGACTTAAACTTTTGTATAAAATAAACTTAAAACAAACAAAAGAAATCAAAGAGAAAACAAAATTGTTATTTTTATTTAATTCCGAGCATTTTCATATTTATCTACCCTTTAAACCTTCTTTGGACTTCCACAAATAATTCAAGACCAAAATTAGTCAAATCGGTCGATCCGTTCTCGAGTTTTAGCGAGACTAACGAACAGCAATTCATTTTTATATAACTATATATAGAAGAAGATAGATATAGATAGATAATCACCAGTGCTATTTCTTTTCGATATTAAAATCTAACGCGTTTTCGCTTGTTTTGCAGACTCGTTCTTATATTATTATAGCGCGTTATTTTACAAGAACTATGCTGATATAAAAATATATATTTACGAATGCGAATTTCAAAAGGAGTTTCGAGAAAACACCATTTTTCGTTTTGCGTTCCACCTCAACAAATGTGGATAAGAACGGCTTTGTTTATGCTTTTTTTAGAAGTCCAATGATTTATTTATGTGTTTTTTTATGTATCTATCGGCGGAGAGGAAGATAACTTTACGAAAACCTAAAGACATGATTAAAATTACTTTTCACATTATGATGGAGTGTGCGCGGAACGATGATTTGAGACAACAATTCTTTGCAAAATATACAGATTTTCGACAAGTTGGAGGTGTAAATTACGTATTAGCCTTTCCGGAATCCGAAATGGCTAAGTCACTTTATAAAATAGTTTTGGTGGGCCTTCAGAGACGTTAACATTTTCCTTTATTTTTTTAATATAATAACTAACTTTTGCCCGCGAATTCGTCCGCGTGGAATCGTTCACAAATGATGCTTTATTTTAGAGCAAATTCGGTCAGCATAAAAAACGTTATAGTGAGCCAACCTTAACATATAGACATATGCTGTCGCGGACTTTTTTTAGATCTCTTAAAGGGGAACAATTCTGTCATACATTATTTTAGCGAAACTTTAATCGTTTCTGCAGCGCACGCAGCGGAAGCTCTCAAAAGGGAAAAAAACTCCGGTTTTGAAACATTATTTATTGGTGCTCCGGTTGTATTGGTCTTAGCGTGATGTTATGTAGCCTTCCTCGATAAATGGGCTATCTCTAACACTGAAAGAATTTTTCAAATCGGACCACTAGTTTCTGGGCTTAGCGCGTTTAAACAAACAAACTCTTTAGCTTTATAATATTATTAAGTATAGATTTTGTTACTCTCTTTTGTTGAACAATTGAGTGGCATATTTATTCACTAGATGAATAATCTCCTTATATAAAGATTTAAAAAAATATATTTTTCCGGATTATATCGCGTTTCGATTTTGTTTTTTGCCGCATATCGAATACTATACCGTGATCACCAACGACTAAGGCTTATGTTCCGATATACACTGCAAGCGCAGTGTGCTTAGTGCGAGTTTTTTTTAACGTTCTCGATAGCGAAAAAGTTAGCTCATATTTGTATGGAATGGGATAGTTTGCGTACGTTAGCCGCTAGAGGCGCTGTTCCAAGTGCATACAAAATTGGGTTAACTTTTACGCTGTCGAGAACGTTAAGAAACTCGCACTAAGCACGCAGATCAGTGCTCTTTCTTACTGGGGAGAAATTCGTTCCGTTAAGGACTGACGGTATGCAGTCGCAGTGTCCTAGAGACATATATGACGTCATCGATCGTCGCCATTTCTCGGCTGGGAGCACTGCAAGGGTTTGCGAAGTAAGGTGCTTTAGGTACTGAAGTGTTGTAAAATTAAACCACCCGCACAGCTTAAAACACTATCAGTTTATTGTCAAAGAACAGAAAGCACAAACACAAAGAAGGAGAAGAGGGTGAAGACATATGAAACAATACATGAAGCGGCAGTATATAATATTACGAACTATTTTATTACTTTCGTAAGCCAAAATTATTAAGAAAGCGCAAGCGTCTCGCATTAAATCGACCAGCTGACTGACTTTTCTTTTCTTTTTTTTTTTATTGCTGAGATGTGTGGACGAACTTACAGCAAATCTGGTGTTAATTGGTTACTGGAGCCCATAGACATCTACAACGTAAATGCGCCACACACCTTGAGATATAGTTCTAAGGTCTCAGTATAGTCACAACAAATAGGCGGGGCGGTGGTACCTACCCGTGCGGACTCACAAGAGGTCCTACCACCAGTAATTACGCAAATTATAATTTTGCGGGTTTGATTTTTATTAGACGATGTTATTCCTTCACCGTGGAAGTCAATCGTGAACATTTGCTGAGTACGTATTTCATTAGAAAAATTGGTACCCGCCAGCGGGATTCGAACACCGGTGCATCGCTACATACGAATGCACCGGACGTCTTATCCTTTAGGCCACGACGACTTCAAAGACTTGGCGAGGGCCGATACAAAATATTTCTAGATGTACATAATATGCATTTATTTTATATTTCTACATTGAAAACAGCTTTGTTCACTCGCAGTCACTATATAAAAATTCGGATCGTTTGTCCGTTCAACACACAATTAATTATTAAAATTTAAATCTATTTTTATATCTTACAATGTATGTAATAATAACAATATTATGTTACAAATAATATTTAACATGCTACAGTACTATGATCGTGTGATCACTTTTAGCGTGCATAACCTCACTTCCCCCGTATATGTACCTTATTTATTAAATACAGTAGACCCAGTTAAAGTATTTATAAAATTATTGTCATTTCTCAACAGTATTAACCTAAAATTATTAGTATTATTAGTACCAGTATTATAATTATAGGTATATATTATTTATTCCTAAATCCAATTTTCCTAAAACTTATCTAACTTATATTTCCTGATTTGCTTTTTGCTTCCTAACCTTTATTTTGAAAGTGGCCAATAGCACTTGGTGTTGGTTCCAAAAAAAAGAACCTCACTTTAATGATACGGCTATTAAGTTATTATTATTATACATTAAATTTATATATTAATACGTGAAGCAAAAACTTTGTACCCCTTTTTACGAAAATTGCACGGACCGAAGAGTATGAAATTTCCCACGCTTATAGAGAATATAGAGGAGTGCTGAATGCTAATATTTAGGCATAAAAAAAACATTACATGAATAAAAAAGACATTACATGTACACTACCATGTATTTCACACACTGACACACACAAACATACACATATATACGCTTTTGTTTATTGTTTAAAGTCTGTGGTCAAATTGAGAATAGATTGATATGTACCTACTGTTTGTCTTTAATATTATTTGTCTATAGTGTAGCCTTGTCGAAATCTGTGATTATAAAAGTAAAGTCTTTGACAATAGAACCATAATGTTGTTCAAAGTTATAATTTAAATTACAAATTTTGGCCGAATTTCGATTACTGGACGACCACTAGTAGTAAGTAGGTTTAGTTGCTTGAAAAACAATATACATATTCTTTTACTAAAAAGAATACTATATAGTTTTTAATCTATACAAATGAATTTCTGTTCGTTAGTCTCGCTAAAACTCGAGAATGGCTTGGACCGATTTGGCTACTTTTGTTCTTGAATTATTTGTGGAAGTCCAGAGTAGGTTTAAAAGGTAGATAAATAGGAAAATGATCGGAATTAAATAAAAATAACAATTTTGTTTTTTCTTTGATATGTCCGCCGTCGGGTTCCTTTCGTTTGTTTTAAGTTTATTTTATACAAAAGTTTAGGTCTTTTATTTGTCGATTGAGGCACTACGAAGTCTGCCGGGTCAGCTAGTGAAAATAAAAAATTTAAACAATACTTTTTTTGTTCAAATGAAAATAATGCCAAAAAACATCGGCGCACTATACTGTATTGCGTTTAGTTTTAAACACTAACCAGTAGGTATAGTTAACTATTTTATAAAGGAACACCTTCTCAGTATACTTAACTGACGTCACACATTACAGCTTAACCGTACTCGTCGAACTCGGCAAAGAGTTCGACGTGCAACCTAACCCATGAATCAGCTCGCTGAGTTTCTCGCCGGATCTTCTCAGCGGGTCGCGATTCCAATCCGGTAGTAGATTCATTCGCGAAGCAGCTGCTCTTGAGCTGTTAGGTCTCCTTCGGAGGCGCTCGGGTAGCTGTTAGCAAATCCCACCCCTCCTGGCTGAGCCTTTGCTCGCCCACCCGTCCTGGTGAAACTGGAAAGGCCTCCGGGCCACCAGTAATCCTTCAATCAAAGTTTCATGTTTGTTCGTATTATAGTTTTATTTATTTGATAGATAATATCATTGTCGAATATTATTTTAATTATTAGATTTTTTGAACTTTGCAAACATAGGTATTGTGCTTTAATACGTAGTGAGTTTTTAACGGGGACGCAGTGTGCTTAGTGCGAGTTTTTTAACGTTCTCGATAGCGACAGACGGAGGGTCGTCGTATCCCATTGCGGGGCCACCGAGCGGGCCTCGGGGAACTGAATCTCCCTACCTAATGAGGCAGGGGTGATGCACTGCAGGCTGGTCTACTGCAGGCTTGAGGTAGTGGAGGGTAGGACTTTCCTTTTTCTTTATCTTCATCTTGTCCGTCTTCTCTTCTCTTCTCTTCTTCTTTCTTCGTCTTCGTTCTTGGGGGCGATCGCTGCTCTCCTCTCGATAGCGTAAAAGTTAGCTCATATTTGTATGGACTGTGATCGTTTGCGTACGTTTGCCGCTAGGGGCGCTGTTCTAAATTCCTTACATAATTTTGTTAACTTTTACGCTATCGAGATCGTTAAGAAACTCGCGCTAATCACACAGAAGTGTCATGTGGCGCTCTTAAATTATATTCAATATTTTAGTGTTTCGTGGTGTTATATTAAATGATTTTGTTAGCATTTTATGCAGAGAAAGTAATAAAATGTAATGAATATGATTTCACGGTGCTTTACGAGTGTTTTCATGTTGTACCTAAATGCCGAAAGCTTTTAATTAGGCTGGCAACGTAATGAAGGCGCTTGATTGAAGGCAAAGGACTAGATTGGAAAATTAATTTACTCGACTACACAGAACTGTTAACGCTTTTTTTTGCAGTATATTTTTTAAAACAATGAATGTTGGAACCGGCATACGATATTTTTTGTCGATTCATCCGTTTGGACAGGCAAAGGATACACACCCCATACAGCCAAGCCTTCCAATTATTTTTTGGTAAAATGTCATTTTTGTTAAATCCATACTGCTGTAGAGGTAATTTTTGTCTGTCTGTACAGTATCGATTGCATTCCGTTTAGCAAAGCAGTTTTTCCTTACACATGCCAAGTTTCAAAAACTTACAATGCTTTTTGTTATCAATGATCAGCGTTTAGTTGCTATCTTTTTTTTCAAATATGCTTTTATTTTTGTTTTTGCAGAGTTTTAAAAATATAATAAATACACGAAAATATTTGGTTTGTTACCTTTTATAAATCAGAGACAACTCTATAAGGAAACGGATTAGGGAAACAATAAAAAATAGTAATGTTACAAAAACTGCCGTTCATCAGAGTACCAAGTGATGACTTAACTGACGTCACACATTACAGCCGGATCTTCTCAGCGAGTCACGATTCCGATCCGTTAGTAGATTCATTCGCGAAGCAGCTGCTCTCGAGTTGTTAGGTCTCTTTTGGGCCCGGGCAGCTGTTAGCCAATCCCACCCCTCCTGGCTGAGCCTTTGCTCGCCCACCTGTCCTGGTGAAACTGGAAAGGCCTCCGGGCCACCAGTAATACTTTATTCATTAAAAAAAACCTTAAACTGATCACAGTGTATATTGGAACTTGTGCTATACAAGACATTCTCCGTCGGCACTTAAATATTGTGTTAAACACAAAACCACAGTGCTCGAAACATCAAAAATAATAAAAATATAAATGTTGTAATATTAATAAGCTAGAGATAATACCGTAAAAGTGTCCTTCATATGGCTAAGCCTCTGTGTAATTTCTTCTTAATACGCTTTTCTTCTCGCACTTCTTTTTAATACGCTTTTATTAGCTTCATACGTATGCTAGTATGTAACGGAATCTTTGAACATGATTTTGACACCCTTCAAAACGTCGGATTAACTCGAAATTTGGTATACTTATTAAGGACCGATGACAATTCAATATTTTAAAGAGTTTGATCCGTTATCCTTACTAGAATAATCAGGATTAGCGATTTTTTGTTTTTCCTGAGACCCGGAGTGTCTGCGTCAATACCAAGAAGGGAAACTATCAGGCGCGCCGATCACCTATTTCTCGGGTAAGTTACCGACTGATTCAGATAAAATAAAATAAATATATGTAAGCTTGTAAACTGCATGTTGTGTACGTGGCCATAGAGTAAGATGATATATAAGAATGACATTGGCACTGACACACTCAGATAGAGAATTTGATCTTGACCGTGAAGTGATTTATGAAATATTGGAAGTAAAAAACCTTTAATTGTCGATTTTTCTATTTTTAGGTGAATAGATTCACAATGTTTAAATGTTTTTAGTGTTTAATTTTATAATAACAATAAATTTTTCTATTTTTAGATAAATCAAATTTGCGTTATTTACTCCAGTACCATCTGACATATTACAAATCGACAATTGTCAGAGTTTGATTGGATAATAGTAGATCATGAAAAAATTACAATTTGAAGTTGAGCTGGCGGCAGATGAAGACCCGAAGAATAACATCTTGATTATAAAATCAGTAACAAAAGAAGATGGAACAACATATCTCATACCACCATGTTTGCAAGCAGCGAAACATCACCCTCAATTGGTAAAGTTACCAGAATTTTTGAAAATAAAAAAAACATTACAGAGAAGAGGTCATAATAGAAAGATGTGGATGTCCATGCCAAGTGATGTTTTAGCACTATACATGGATGATGCTGAAAATATGGTATTTAATGATTATTTATTACAAGAAATGACTCAAGTCACAAGCCAATCTATTACAGATGGAAAATTATTGGAAATATTAGAGAAATTAAGTGATAAAACCAAGGTCAACAAAGAAAAACATAACAAGTTAAGCAAATTGAATGAAAAATTTGTTTTAAAGAAGTTTGATAACAAAATCACTAACGCCAAACAATGGTTGCAAAATTTGAGAGTGAATGTACAAGATTTGATTTAAATGATGATACAGAGAAAATTAGTGCTTTGAGATTATTTTTAAATGACTCAGAAAGTGACTGGTATGAGTCTATGTTAATTAAACACAGCTTAAACTCGATGTGGCAAATATGGCAAGCAAGTTTCCTAAACACGTTCGCAGATAAAAGTTGGTCCTCTGTAATGTATGCATTGAGTTTCAAACATTTAAATGGCTCTCTTCTGGAATATGCATTGAAAAAGCAGAGATTGTTACTCGAGTATAATAGTGATATAGATACCAGAACTCTCACTGATTTAATTGTTATAGGATTGCCAACTTATATTACAAGTAAACTAGATAGACAAGAGGTAACCGACCCAACTCTTCTGTTTAATGCCTTACGGATGCATGAAAGTCAGAATAAATATGTACAAAAACATTTTACTGAAAAGAAAAGCTCGACTAAAACAGAAGCTGAATATTAAAAAAAATACCTTGTCAAATATGTTACAAGATGGGAAAGAAAAACAGATTTCACTCTGAAGATTTGTGCTGGTTCAAAGAAGACAAGAAGAGTAACGACAGTGTAAGACACTGCAAAAACTTGATGTTGGAGATTGATGAATTTCAGGATACAAAAAACTAAATATTCCCCCACTAATAGATGTTGAAGTTACACTGGATGACACATTGAACTGCACAGGTATTTATGACCCTGGCTCAAATATAACCTTAATAAATTCCAAATTAATAAAAGTAACAAATTCAAAGAAAAATTACATAGAAAGTAAATTCAACACAATTGGTGGTGGGGGAAAAACAACAGGTTTAATAAGATTAAAGGGAAAAATACTGAATATTGAAAAAGAAATAAATGCATTCGTTTGCAAGGATAAAAACTTCACTCATGATTTACTTTTGGGACTGGATACAATAAAGCGGTTTGGATTGACCCATGATGGGAATTTAAACATCCAACTACAGAAAGGTGCCAACCCAACTGAAAATAAATATGTCAGCCCCACTAAAGAAATGGAAACCAGGGAGTTTAATTATGAAATAAATTTCAATGAGGGCATAGATGTGAATAATTTTGATATAGATACTACTTACTTGGAAAATGACCAAAGAATGAAAATTAGTACATTATTAAATGATTATAAGCACATATTTGCCAAAGATAAATATGATGTAGGCCAAGTGAAAAACTATGAAGCATTTATTGTTCGCGACGGACATGAATAAATATAAGATTAGAATAGATATTGTTCGCGACGAACATTGATAGTTTAAAATAGATAGAAAATATAGTAATAGATAAATAGTTAAATAGAGATATGTTCGCCAAGAACAGCGAAAATAAATAGACATCCAAATAAACGGATATGTTGTGAAATAATAAATGTGAATAGAGATAGTTAAAAATAGAAAAATAGATATAAGTAAATTTGTAAATATTTGTTTGAAAATAAAGATTGGTCCTCGTGGTCTTTAATTTGGCGTGGGAACGCAGGAGCGAGTCACAATACGGGCGACTAATAGAGCGACTAGGCAAACAATAGGCGAGCGAGGCGGCCGAGAGAACAATAGACGCCCACCGTGCTCGGACTCATAATAGCGCTGGCCGAGTGCGTGTGGGCGACCATAAATAGAGGGCCTACCTCGCTGCAAATTCAGTTCGAGACAGCGAGCCGACGAGTCAAGACCTCTCCGGAAGAAGAGGAGAGCGCCAACCGAACAAGAAAAGACTCGCTCCTACGCCCTGCGCCGGTCAAGCCACGAGGACCGTGTGAACGCCATACTTGAAGCCTTCGTTATTTTCCTCGAACCAATCCCAGCACCCGTTCCGCGACAGCCACTGCGGCAATACTCGAGCCACCACGTTTCAACGAGTAAGAAGTCTAAAAATCACACGTGGTGGCCGAAACCTGAGCGGTGGCCGTCCGGAATATTGGTCCTTCGAGCCGGATTCATTTGAGGAAAACCGAAGAAAATTGAAGATTGAAGATTGAAGAAATGGTGCTCACACGGTCCGAGAAGATGAGGTCGTCACGCCTTGACCGGCCCGGCAACGAAGCTGTCTCGGGCTCAACTTCACAAGACGCACAGCAACGAGCTGTGTCGGCCGCGCCGCGTTCGGGAGTGACGCAGGGACCGCCACCGATGGCGGCAACCTCCTCCCAGTCAACCGCGCCGCGTTCGGGAGTGACGCAGGGACCGCCACCGATGGCGGCACCCTCCTCCCAAGTGGAAAAGTGTCCGGGAGTGCCGCGGGGCTCACAAGCGATGCCCCCCTCCCGCCAAATATTGCCTACGCAATACTCGCCGGCGTCGCCAACGGGACCGAACAGCGGGGTCTGTCGTCGAGTGGTCAGACCTCCCAGCACCGCGACACCGGCAACAACTTCAGGCGACGCAGCAACGGAGAGCGTCGTATCCGCGAGCCAGAACAGAAAAGAGTCAGCGCTCACGGCCAATCCAATTGTACACGGGTCCCACACCACGGACGCCGCTGCCAAAATCTCGACGACAGAAGAAGGCTCCACACTCCGCGACGGGATGGCGCCACCAGTACGAGGATCTTCAAGAAAGTCGAGTCAACAGTCACAACGGCTGTTGCTTATGGCGCGCCTCAAGGAAGAGCATCTTCGCGCCAAAGAAGAACAAGCCCGACTCCAAGCAGAGCTCGCCGCCGCCCGCATCTCAACATTAGAAGCCGAAGCGCTCGTTGAAGAGGAGGAAGATGCGCGCACAACACTCACGGAGGACGAGAACGAGCAATCACAGCGCATCGATACATGGCTCAGTCAACAACGATCGATCGCGCTACACGGAGTCGAAGAAAGAGTAATGCAGCCAACACACGGATCACCAGCCACCATCGAGCAACCGCAACTGGAACTTCCCGCACCAATAGAACAGCTGAAGCTACCGGCCCCTGCCGCGGCACCGATTGCCGTACCTGTCGCACCGAAGAGCGACATCGCCGAACTAGCAGCTGCCATCGCGACGGCCGCCCGCCAAGCCAGGCCCGGACCATCGCATCGGTACTACGGGGAGCTTCCAGTGTACAGTGGATCGCACCAAGAATGGCTCTCCTTCAAGGTCGCCTACGCCGAATCAGCGGACAGCTTCAGCGCCGCAGAGAACACTGCGAGACTTCGGCGTACGTTAAGAGGAAGAGCAAGAGAAGCGGTCGAAAACTTGTTGCTGCATTACACCGAGCCCGCCGAGATCATGCGGACTCTAGAATCGCGCTTCGGACGTCCAGAAGCAATCGCCGCAACGGAGCTGGAACGACTGCGCGCGCTGCCACGCTGCACGGACACACCGAGGGACATCTGCGTATTCGCGAATAAGGTGAACAACGTCGTCGCCGCTCTGAGGGCCCTCGACCGCGTACATTATATGTACAACCCGGAGCTCACCAACATCACATCGGAGAAGCTGCCGTCCACTCTACGCCACCGCTGGTTCGAATTCTCAGCGACTCAACCGGCGGGAGAACCGGACCTCGTCAAGCTGTCGCGCTTCCTGCAACGCGAGGCGGACCTGTGCAGCCCATACGCACAGCCGGAGCCAGAGACGAGAGTGGAGAACACCAGCGGTCGGCGGAAGATGGTGAACACGCCTCAGAGGACGCACACCACGCAAGCGAAGGAAGAGAGGAAATGCGCAGCATGTCAGAAGCCGGGGCACATCCCACAAGATTGTCCCGAATTCAAGAGAGCAGCCGTCAGCGAGCGCTGGGATACGGCGAAGCGCGAGAATTTGTGTTTCCGGTGCCTACGGTTCCGGTCCCGGGGACACGTATGCAAAAAGAAGAAGTGCGGCGTCGACAGCTGTGAACGCACGCACCACGAGCTGTTGCATAAGAAACCAGCATGGCAGAAGCCGAAGGAAAAAGAAGAGGCGGTCACCTCGACGTGGGCCGCAAGGAGTGCGACAGCCTACCTAAAGATGGCGCCAATTACTGTTATCGGACCGGCGGGAGAAGCAGATACATGGGCCCTGCTGGACGACGGGTCAACGATCTCGCTGATTGACGAAGACTTCGCGAGACGAGTGGGCGCCAAAGGACCGATCGAACCCCTCTTCATCACTGCCATCGGAGACAACAAGATAGACGCAACACGCTCACGACGCGTCCCGCTGAAGCTATGCGGACGCACGGGGGAACCGCAAGACCTGAATCTACGGACAGTCAACGGCTTAAAATTAACACCACAGCGACTGAACGTCGAAGTCCTCGCGTCGTGCCATCACCTCACCGACCTCCGCCATCACTTCAAAACGAGCTACGCCTCGCCGAAGATACTGATCGGCCAAGACAACTGGCACCTGCTGGTGACGGAGGAGATGCGGACGGGACGACGCGATCAGCCAGTGGCGTCTCGTACTCCGCTCGGGTGGGTCGTGCACGGAGCACATCCGGGAGGCAAGAGACAGCGCGTCAACTTCGTGGCACACGCGACGACGGCCGACGCGAACATGGACGAAGCCCTCAGGCACTACTTCGCGATCGAGGGACTCACCGTCGCCGCCAAGACACCGAAGAATGACCCAGACGAGCGCGCGCTGAAGATCCTGCGAGAGACCACTCAACAGCGACCCGACGGCCGCTACGAGACCGCACTGCTGTGGCGTGAGGAGAGCCTGAAGATGCCCAACAATTTTGAAGCCGCGCTGAATCGCCTGACGTCCGTAGAGAAGAAACTGGAGAAGGATCCAAATTTGAAAGAGCGCTACAAGCAACAAATGGACGCACTGGTAGCGAAAGGATACGCCGAAGTAACTCCGTCGACGGGTACGAAGAAGCGAACCCGGTACTTGCCACACTTCGACGTGACACATCCCAAGAAGCAGGAGAAGCTTCGCATCGTGCACGACGCCGCTGCGAAAACTAGAGGGAAGAAGCCCAAACGACTTCCTGCTCACCGACCCGGACCTGCTGCAGTCGCTGCCCGGAGCGATGATGTACTTCAGGCAGCACGCCGTCGCCGTCTCCACGGACATCGCGGAGATGTTATTACAGATAGACGTCCGAAGCGAGGACCGCAACGCGCTCCGGTACTTGTGGAGGGAGGACCCTTCACAAGAGCCTATAGAATACCGGATGAGGTCCATCATCTTCGGCACGACAAGCGCACCTGCAACCACCATCTGCGTGAAGAACCGACTGCAGTACCCGGACGCCGCCGACCTCAAGCTCCACACGTACGTGGACACGAGCAAGTACGCCCACGACGCCGCGTTGCACTGGCGCGTGGAGACGCCCGACAGGGAGATGAGGACCTCCCTAGCCAAAGCCCGAGTCGCAACCGTAAAGCCAACATCGATACTGCGTCTCGAGCTACAAGCCGACGTGATGGGAAGCCGCATGGCCGCGGCCATCACGGAAGAACACAATAGAAAATGAGAGTGTTCTGGACAGACAGCGCCACCGTACTGACCTGGCTACGAACGGGGTCGAGGTCGTATCGACCGTTCGTCGCTCACCGCATTGCAGCGATAGAAGAGAACAGCACTGTGGAGGAATGGCGCTGGGTCCCCACGAAGGAAAATGTCGCCGACGACGCCACTAGAGAACTACCCGTCGGCTTTGAAAGAAACCACCGCTGGTTCATAGGCCCGGAATACCTGAGACGGCATCCGGATGATTGGCCCGTACAACGGACTGCAAGAAGGGCAGAAGATACGGGCGAAGAGAAGTGCGCAACGCTCGCCGTGAGCAGAGAGAGCCTCGGTGAAGCGATCCCGGACCCAAGACGCTTTTCAAAATGGGAAAAGTACCTGCGTGCAACGGGGCGAATACTGCAATTCGTCGACCTATGCCGCAGAAGTCGCGAGCGCACTCATTACAAGAGGACCAGACGGAACCCGCGTTCGGACCCGACGTGGGAGAAGAATAGAAAGAAGACGACTTCGAAGACCCCGCTGAACACACCGCGGACGCCAGAGCAAGCAGTCATTCAATGGAAGACTTTAGACGCCGACACGCTTCGACGCGCCGAGACGCTCATTTGGCGACAGAGCCAGCGGGCGGCCTTCGAGGAAGAGATTTTGGCGCTCCAACGAGGGAAACAAATATCCCCAGCGAGCCGACTGCGAAACTTGCCCGTAACTTACACGGACGGGATATTGAGAATAAACGGACGCATCGGCAACATTGAGGGAGCTGACGTCATCACCTCGCCTCTCGTGCTAGACGGATCCCGACGCGAAACGAGACTGATGATAGACTTCATCCATAGAAAGATGCACCACGCCGGAACCGAAGCTACGATCGCCGAGTGCCGACAGTCGTACTGGGTCTTACGCCTACGCCCAGTGACACGGAGCGTGATCCACAATTGTCTTCCGTGTCGTATCCGCAAGGACACTCCACCGCGTCCAGCCACAGGCGACCACCCACCGAGCAGACTGGCACACCATCGGCGACCATTCACATACGTGGGCCTCGATTACTTCGGGCCCTATCAAGTCACCACCGGCAGAAGCACACAGAAGCACTACGTGGCCATCTTCACATGCCTCACTACGCGTGCGGTACATTTAGAACCGGCAGCGAGCCTCAGCACGGACTCAGCGGTGATGGCACTCCGGCGCATGATCGCGCGCCGGGGAGCTCCGACGGAGATATGGAGCGACAACGGCACCAATTTACGGGGTGCCGACAAGGAGCTGCGCCAAGCTTTGGACAAGGCGACCGAGCATGAAGCGAGCTTAAGGCTTATACAATGGCGCTTCATCCCACCGGGTGCGCCTTTCATGGGCGGCGCCTGGGAGAGAATGGTGCGGGCGGTAAAGGCCGCGCTCTCGGCCACGGAACAGCCGAGGCACCCGACGCCCGAAATATTTCACACTCTGCTAGCTGAAGCAGAATTCACCGTGAACAGCCGACCTCTCACTCACGTATCGGTGAGCGCCGACGATCCCGACCCTCTGACGCCGAACCACTTCCTGCTGGGAGGCCCGGCGCGAGTCCCCGTGCCGGGCAAATTTGACGACGCCGACCTCATAGGGCGCGCACACTGGCGCGCAGCACAACGTCTGGCAGATGTGTTCTGGAGTCGCTGGCTCCGGGAGTACCTGCCCGACCTGCAGAACCGGCGGGAGCCCCACAGCCGCGGGCCCGCCCTGAAGATAGGCGACGTCGTGATAATAGCAGACGGAACGCTCCCACGGAACACCTGGCCACGTGGGATCATCCAGGAGGTTTACCCGGGGGCCGACGGCATCACTCGAGTGGTCGACGTGCGCACCGCCGGCGGTATCCTGCGACGCCCGGCGAAGAAGATTATCGTGCTGCCCACGATGACCGCCGCTCACCAGGGAGGATGCAGCGACGTGAACGACGCTGCACGGCGGGAGGATGTTCGCGACGGACATGAATAAATATAAGATTAGAATAGATATTGTTCGCGACGAACATTGATAGTTTAAAATAGATAGAAAATATAGTAATAGATAAATAGTTAAATAGAGATATGTTCGCCAAGAACAGCGAAAATAAATAGACATCCAAATAAACGGATATGTTGTGAAATAATAAATGTGAATAGAGATAGTTAAAAATAGAAAAATAGATATAAGTAAATTTGTAAATATTTGTTTGAAAATAAAGATTGGTCCTCGTGGTCTTTAATTTGGCGTGGGAACGCAGGAGCGAGTCACAATACGGGCGACTAATAGAGCGACTAGGCAAACAATAGGCGAGCGAGGCGGCCGAGAGAACAATAGACGCCCACCGTGCTCGGACTCATAATAGCGCTGGCCGAGTGCGTGTGGGCGACCATAAATAGAGGGCCTACCTCGCTGCAAATTCAGTTCGAGACAGCGAGCCGACGAGTCAAGACCTCTCCGGAAGAAGAGGAGAGCGCCAACCGAACAAGAAAAGACTCGCTCCTACGCCCTGCGCCGGTCAAGCCACGAGGACCGTGTGAACGCCATACTTGAAGCCTTCGTTATTTTCCTCGAACCAATCCCAGCACCCGTTCCGCGACAGCCACTGCGGCAATACTCGAGCCACCACGTTTCAACGAGTAAGAAGTCTAAAAATCACACGTGGTGGCCGAAACCTGAGCGGTGGCCGTCCGGAATATTTATAGACCTACAAATAGATAAATATTGCTCAAAAAGACCATATAGATGCTCCTTAGATGATAAGGAAGAAATTGAGAAGCAAATTGGACAATTGCTAAAGAAAGAATTAATTGAAGAATCTTACAGCCCATTCGCAGCACCAGTAACATTGGCATTCAAACGGGATGAAGGAAAGAAGTCAAGATTGTGTATTGACTTTAGAGATCTTAATAAGATTATTACCCCACAGCCACAGCCGTTTCCTCTAATAGAAGATCTAATGGTAAAAACGATAAACTGTAAATATTTTACCACCCTCGACATTAATTCTGCTTTTTGGTCTATACCATTAAGGATCAGCGACAGAAAAAAGACAGGCTTTGTTACACAAGAAGGTCATTATCAATGGACTTGCCTTCCCTTTGGACTGAAAACATCTCCGGCAATTTTTCAAAGAATCCTGACTAATGTAATAAGAAAACATAAGCTGTCAAGCTTTGTGATTAATTATATTGATGATATTATGGTGTTTTCGAAAACTTTTAGTGATCACATGATCCATTTATCGAAACTACTGGATGCAGTTGCTGAAGAAGGATTCCGTCTGAAATTAACAAAATGTAAATTTGCAGCACAGTCTGTAAAATTCTTGGGACACGTAGTAAAAGGTAATACAATCACACCTTTGAAAGATAACCTCAGATCTATAGCAGAATTTGCAGCACCACAAAACAAGAAACAAATAAGACAGTTTCTAGGTAAAGTAAATTTTTATAATAAATACATTCCGAATGCTACAATAACTCTTGACCCAATACACAATCTACTTAGGAAAAACGTCAATTTCGATTGGTCAGCTGATTGTGAAAAAGCTTTCCAAACAATAAAAAATAATTTATGCTCTGCCCCAATTCTTGCTATTTTCGATCGAGAAGCGACAACCTTTATATACACTGATGCAAGTATAAAAGGAATTGGCGCAATACTAAAACAAACACAGAAATGTGGAGAAATCAAACCAGTGGCATACTTAAGTTGAATGAATCACAAAAGCAGAAGAAAGCCATATTTTTAGAATGCTTAGCCATTAAAGAAAGTTTAAAGTTTTGGCAACACTGGCTAATAGGAAAATCGTTCACAATTTATACGGACCACAAGCCACTAGAAAATTTAAACATAAAAAACAGAACAGATGATGAACTGGGAGACATGACTCATTACCTATCACAATACAACTTTGAAATAAAATACAACCCTGGTAGAAATAATATAGAAGCGGACTGCTTAAGCAGAAATCCTGTGTTTGAAAGCCACGAAAACGAAGAAGATAACTTGAAAACAGTAAATATTGTAAGGATTGAGGAAATATTGGAGGACCAGAACAAAAATCTAAACATACAGAACAAACATAGTTTTATTAGAGAAAATGGTATATATTACAAAAGGAACAACAAGAGGAAAAAAATCATTTTGTCCGAAGACTACAGTAAAATATTAATAAAAAAGGTGCATGAGCATTTGTGTCATGTAGGAATAAATCAGATTGAGTCAAAAATAAGACCTTTCTACACAGCACCAAATCTACTGGATAATATAAGATTGATTTGCCGTCAATGTGAAGTTTGTATAAAAAACAAATCACGGTTGAATAGGAATTATGGACTCATGTCACAATTAGGACCGGCAGAAAAACCTTTCCAAATCATGTCCCTAGATACAATAGGAGGATTCGGTGGTAACAGATCTTCAAAAAAGTATCTACATTTGTTGATAGATCATTTCACACGTTATGCTTACATATCATGCTCGAAGACACAACTGGCTAAGGACTTTATAAAACTGGTAGACCAAGTAATCAAGGATAATGAAGTTGAAATATTGCTCTCTGATCAATATCCAGCACTGAATTCAAAAGAGTTTAAAAAATATTTAAAGGACTACTCTGTTAATTTAATTTTTACAGCAGTAGATGCTCCTTTTTCAAATGGTCATAATGAGAGGTTGAACCAGACGCTGGTAAATAGGATTAGATGTGTCCTGAATAGCAAAGAGAAAAGAACAGCTTGGACAACCGTGGCAATGGATTGTGTGAAAGCCTACAACTCAACAAACCACACAGTGACAGGTTATTCGCCTCTATATCTGTTAAGTAGGGAACCAACCGATGTACTACCAATGAATCTAATAAAAAAACAAGTGGAACCAGGAGAACTGGAAAAAGACCGTCATACAGCATATCTCAGATCAAAAAAATCACATGAATTGAACAAGGCTATTTTTGACAAAAACAGAATAAATTACAAGTTTCAAAAAGGTGATATGGTTTACATAATGGACTGTAATAAGTTAAACAGATCTAAAATGGATGAACTAAGAATAGGTCCTTTTGAGATCGAAGAAATGATATCAGATTCAGTATGTAGAATCAACACTGGAAAGAATAAAAAGTCTTTGGGATTGTACCATGTGACAAAACTCATTCCCCAGTTGGATTATTCAAATTAGCCCGAACTAATTTGCACTTTTGAGGGGGGGAGATGTAAGCTTGTAAACTGCATGTTGTGTACGTGGCCATAGAGTAAGATGATATATAAGAATGACATTGGCACTGACACACTCAGATAGAGAATTTGATCTTGACCGTGAAGTGATTTATGAAATATTGGAAGTAAAAAACCTTTAATTGTCGATTTTTCTATTTTTAGGTGAATAGATTCACAATGTTTAAATGTTTTTAGTGTTTAATTTTATAATAACAATAAATTTTTCTATTTTTAGATAAATCAAATTTGCGTTATTTACTCCAGTACCATCTGACATATTACATATATATATGAAATAATATTAAAAAATAAACAATGAATTATAACAATTTGGGTTGCATGGTATCAATGTTATAAATATTTTATGATCAGATATGAGTAGAAGGGTTATTTTGACAATATCCTGAAAAGCACCCCACGCTTTTTTTTACAATAAAATCATTTTTTCTTGCACTATTTTTAATTCAAATTTATTAAAATTTATTTTCTATTTTTTAGTTGGATTTTCTATAAAAGCGTACTTTTTTAGTTTTTTTAAACTATTTATTTATTTATTTTGTGTTGTTTAAATGAGTGGAGTTACGGAACGTAAATCCCGACCTTATTCCTTACGAGGTAAGATTGAAGTCTCACATGTAATGTCCAACGGCTGCCCTGCCTTTCAAACTAGAATGCGATACTGCTTCACGGCAGAAATCGGCAGGATTGTTGTACCTATCCCTGCTAGCTTACTACACACCCTAATAGCAATAAATACGATATTAATGTTTTATTGCTAATGTGGATGAACGAACTGACAGCCCACCTGGTGTTAATTTTTCAAGGAGCCTATAGACATCAGTATACTGACAGTTACAACGGTTGCCCCACTCTTCAAACTGAA
This sequence comes from Bombyx mandarina, assembly GCF_030267445.1. NCBI lineage: Eukaryota > Metazoa > Arthropoda > Insecta > Lepidoptera > Bombycidae > Bombyx > Bombyx mandarina. Next base: position 8,173,117 of record NC_143230.1, on the reverse strand, counting down.
ACGCATTACTGCTTCACGGCAGAAATAGGCGGGATGGTGGTACCTACCCGTGCCGATTCACAAGAGGTCCTACCACCAGTAATTACGCAAATTATAATTTTGCGGATTTGATTTTTATTACACGATGTTATTCCTTCACCGTCGAAGTCAATCGTGAACATTTGTTAAGTACGTATTTCAAAACAAAAATTTTTACCCGCCTGCGGGATTCGAACACCGATGCATCGCTTGATACGATTGCACCGGGCGTCTTACTTATCCTCTAGGCCACGACCACTACAATAATGTTATAAATGCGAAACAGCTGCTCTTGAGATGTTAGGCCTTTGAAGACGTTTCAGCAATTTTCAAGAAATTCCCACTCCATCTGTCTATGCCCGTGTTTTCCCCCCAACCCTAGCTCACCTAAAAAGGCTTAAAGATCACCAGTAAAAGTCCATTTTTTTTAAATACCCAAAATCCCTGTAACCTCAAAATCGCACCGTTACTTATATTCACTGATTGATTATATCTATATCTATATACTAATATATAAATCTACAGTGGTATTTACGAATGTTCCGTTATAACTACTGAACCATGCATCCGATTGACTTGAAACTTGGTCTCCGTGTAGAAAATACATGTACGTAATGGATAGGCTAATATTTAGATGAGTGTTGGACTGCCTCATAATAATAACAATAAATAATAATGTTATATTTAAATGCCCAGCGAAGCGGGCGAGTACGGCTAGTAATATTATAAAGCTAAAGAATTTGTTTGTTTTAACGCGCTAATCTCAAGAACTACTGGTCCGATTTGAAAAATTCTTTCAGTGTTAGATAGCCCATTTATAAAAGCACGCTAAGACCAATACAACCGGAGCATCAATAAATAATGTTTCAAAATCGGGGTTTTTTTCCCTTTTGAGAGCTTCCGCTGCGTGCGTGCGTTAATTTTAAATGCCCAGCGAAGCGAAGGCGAGTACGGCTTGTATTTTATAAGAACGAAACATTTTCGAAGCGAAACAGAAAAATGTTATGCAAGAACGGCTCGTTCGCTTGACCTTTAACTTGTTTACGTCGCGCGTCTAACTGAATTAAGCAGGGTGGTTAGGCAGTAATAATATCGACTGCATTTAAATAATCCAATAATGTTTGTTTATTATTTATTTCAACACAGAGAAAACAATCTTGAAATTCGTAATAGCAAAACTCGCTAATTCGTCGTAGCCTAAAGGATAAGGCGGCCGGTGTACTCGTGTTGAGAAGCGCGGTTATGTCGGTGTTCGAATCGCGCAGGCTGGTCTAAAAATTTACAGTAACCCTTTTTCTGAGACCACGAACGTCATATGCCTCCGCCAAAGTTCGCCACAATAGCTGGTCCTCCGCAGCCTGTATCTAGCGGATTCCCGCGACTTTTAGCAGGTCATTAGTTCACCTCAGGGTAGGCTACCCACCCTGCTCTTTCCAGTGTGCGGCCGCCACTCGAGAACTTTTCGGCCCCAGCGGCTATCTATTGCCCTACCCACTGCCACTTCAATCTGGCAATCCTTCAGGCTATCAGTCAGTTACTTTGGTTCTTCTGCGAATTTTTTTTTATACTTATTGTACACAAAAAAGAAAATACAATAAAAACAGATTTAAATACTATGTACAAAGGCGAGCTTAACTCATTCATGAGTTTTCTTCCAGCAAACCATTAGCTGAGAGAAATACGATGTATAAGAGGGGAAAAGTTTACAATATAAAAGGTATTAAAGCATGACATTTAAACAAAGGTTTAAAAAATATATACATATACACAACCATTATGACACAAATAAATACGTAATATATCTAATATAAAAAGAACAATACATATAAATAAACATACATAAAACAATAACTTAAATAAAATTAAAGTGACAGGAAATGTTTCTTAATTTGACTCTTAAAATTGCGAATTTCGCAGGGAAATTCCCAGCATAGCCCCCTCCTTGGCTCTTTGAGTGACTTTGAGCCTTCTGATAAGGCCCATTGTGTAACACCTTTACAACAATCATATTTTTTATAATAAAACTCAAAGTCGCGCAGAAATTGTAATTTGCGTAATTATGTACTAACCAATTGAGTTCTTAAGTCTCAAGGTCACATTGTCGTTGTGATATCTATCGATGAGCTCCGGTAATCATTTAACAAAAGGTGGTCTGTGAGGTGGTTTACCTATTACGCGATAAATAAATAAACTTAAACTGCTGATTCCTTTTAGGGCTGATGCCTAACATTTTAGAAGAGATTTCCCTATAAACATGACCAAACTCCGTAGGACCCGTGATTCCAAGGACTGATGCCCAAAATTTTAGAAGAGATATCCCCGAAAAGTATGACCAAACTCCGTAGGACCCGGGGTTCCAAGGACTCTACGCTTGGTTGGTTTTCTCGAAACGTTCAAAACAAAATGGCACTAATTTATAATTCGCAATCATTTTGAGTCGAACAAAAAACCGATAACCCTGACCTTGATAAAGAATTAAGTTATTCCGAAACGAGTGTTGCTACGCCATTTTTGGGTCACGTTTTGCTTGACACGTGGACGCCACGTTTCTAGCCTCAAGGGTATTTTTTGGTGCTTGAATATGTGGCAAGTTCACGGTCTGCGTGGTGCTGGGTACCCCTACTTAGAATATGAGGTCGAAGCGTAAGCTGTGGTGCATAAACCACTGTTCCACATGCTTGCGTGTTTACACGATATCCTGATTACACAATGTTATTTGTGAGTATGTATTAAGTAGGTAGGTAACTAGACGGTGATGTGAGTAGGGGGCCTCCCAACAAAATTGGATGAACTGTGTGAAGAGGGCATAGGTTAAGAAGGAGAAACACGTGGTTTTGGATCCTACCGATCGACTCTTGATGCAATTCCAAGCACCATTATCGTCGAACATGTCCAATGGGACGAAGAGTTCGTCGTGCAATTCATTGAGTTTCCCGCCGGATCTTTTCAGTGGGTCGCAATTCTGATTCGGTGGTAGATTCAGCGAAGCACTGCTCTTGTTAGGGCAGATGTTAGCAAAGTCTCCCAGGCTGAGCCATTTGAGCTCGCTTCGGTGAAGCTAGTATAAGCTAGTATAGTTTTAAGTGCGTATTTCATTGAAAATTTTGGTACCCGTCTCCGGGATTCGAACACTGGCACAGTCGCATCGGTCGATGCGATTAAGCCGCGCGTCTTATCCTATAGACCACCATACTATAATTGTTTTTAATCAAAATAGCGGTATTAATTCCCGATGTACTAACATCCAATGCTGTGATCATTCGATGCGATGAGCTCTTGATAACTGCGTGGCCTTTTCAGCATATTATGAAATCGGGTCATCACTTTACATGATGTAAATCAAGCCAAGCAATTTAAAAAAAAAAACAGCAAATAACATGTATTTATGTATGTGTGTGTGTGTGTGTGTGTTTGTATGTTAGTATGTATATATATTGTTTTGTATATTATATGTATATATATTATTATATGTAATGTATATTGTATATATATTATTATATGTAATGTTTACTGTATGCACTAGCTTTGTTTTCCTAATTCTTCTTTCCTTTTGCGGGCCTACTGGAAGAGATTTCAACATGAAATAAGTAGTGCCCTTGTACTCTGTATCCTTATTGTCGTGTTTCGTCTAACAGCTGTGTGTACAAAATATATTAAATAAATAAAAACAAAAAAAAAGCATTAAACATTAAATAACGCAACCCGCTATTCTCGAAGTCGGTTTAATTCGAACTCCAACATACGCGAGGTTACGTATTCACCTTAAAGGAAAACTGGATCCGATTAAATAACGGATAATTCGTATCCAAAAATACACTTGACTTTTTATTGTAATACAAAAATAGATTCACGCAATGTGGAATACATTTAAATTCATTTGCGTATAAAATTATAAATGTATTAAGAGCGTTCGGTGAGAATGAAGTGAAGCAATTTTGCGGTAGGCGGACCACTCACTGGTGGTAGGACCTCTTGTGAGTCCGCACGGGTAGGTACCACCGCCCTGCCTATTTCTGCCGTGAAGCAGTAACGCGTTTCGGTTTGAAGGGTGGGGTAGCCGTTGTAACTATACTGAGACCTTAGAACTTATATCTCAAGGTGGGTGGCGCATTTACGTTGTAGATGTCTATGGGCTCCAGTAACCACTTAACACCAGGTGGGCTGTGAGCTCGTCCACCCATCTAAGCAATAAATAAAAAACTCAGTTTTTAAGTAGTTTCAAGAGCACGTGGACATCGCGACGTGAATGCCGCCTCCTACCTTGAGACATAAGGTCGAAATCTCAGTTTTATTGTATAACGATGTCCGCCGTATCGAAATTGCGACCCACCGAGAAGATCCGTCGGGAAACTCGGGGAATTGGGAAGAAATAGTGCCACTATTCTAGGCCGAAATTCTAAATTGTATTATTGTTTTGTGTTTCTTAATAGAGAAATATTTAGATTTGGTTTTTTTTCCTGATAGGTAGGTGCTTCTTTTGCTTACTATTTTCTTTATTACTTTATTACTTTTTTGAAGTGAAAACTTCTTTAGAATCGTTGTGATTTCAAACCGGATGCAACGGAAAAAACGACAGGTAAGAGACACAAATACAAAAATGTGTAGGATGAAGCCAGCAAAGAATGAGACAGAAATATACATACTATTTAATACAGCGCCATCTGTGAGATTTTTTAATACTAACGTGTGTATGAAAGCTCTTGTAGTGAATTTTTATTTAGGATTATACGTGAAATTAAAATATCAATTCACAGAGGGCGCTACCTTACAATTATTTACTAATGACAAAATTTTACATATACATACTTAAGACGTTTAGGATAATTGTATTTTAATTTTGGAAGGTTTCACTTCTACCACGTGTGAATTGCACACATTTTGTTTTTTTTATTACTAGGTATTATGTGCACATTTAAATAATACCAAGTACTAACAAGTATATTATACTTATAAATGTTGATTATTGTTATTAGAGCCGTTTCTCTTAAGCACGAGCTAATTTATTTGCTGAAATGGAGTTTAACAGCAAAAACAGCTCGTAATTATTTATAATATGTTAAAAGATAATATTATAATAACATTATCGGCCATTAATTCCCCTTACACATTATTATCAAAAAAACTAGAGGCAAATTTCGCTGATTCATGAAAATCATAATTTATATACCAATTATTTTCGATAAGAGATACCACGGTCCTTCGTTTTATGTAACTTTACTGGCAAATATTAAAATTGAGTTCCGTATCCTTGCTTTTATCCCACACTAGCGACCCGCCCTCGCTTCGCTTCGGAAACTGTAATTTATTATTGATTTCTCCACTATTTAATGGATGTTATTTATTATACATATAAACCTTCCTCTTCAATCACTCTATCTATTAAAAAAAACCGCATCAAAATCCGTTGCGTAGTTTTAAAGATTTAAGCATACATAAGGACAGATAGATATAGGGACAGAGAAAGCGACTTTGTTTTATACAATGTAGTGATTGTGGGGTCGGCGAAGCGTATCTTCTTATCATGCTGAATCTGGATTTGGCACGAGTATCACGACCGATTGCCTACCTCACGTCAACGCTCCTTGGGTTGTGGTGGGACTGGTGGTGGAACGTCTTGTGAGTCCGCACAGGTAGGTACCACCACCACCCTGCTTATTTCGTTTCGGTTGAAGAGAGGGACAGCCGTTGTACTGTCTAAACTGAGACCGTAGAACTGATATCTCAAGGTGGGTGGCGTATTTACATCGTAGATGTCTATGTGCTCCTGCAACCACTTAACACCAGGTGGGCTGTGAGCTCGTCCACTCGTCTAAGCAATAAAAAAAAAAAAAATTAGAACTAACCAAACAAGCAATCAAACAAACTAAGAAATTAATTTCGTCGTCGTACTTTTGTGAGGCCGTAAAAGTCAATCTATATATTAATACGTGAAGCAAAAGCTTTGTATCCCTTTTTACGAAAATTGCGCGCACGGAGGAGTAGTATGAAATTTTCAACACTTATAGAGATTATAGAGGAGAACTGCACAATGCTAATTTTTTTTTAAATAATGCGTAAAAGACACATTGAACCAATAAAGAAAACATTACACACACTACCATGTATTTGACACACACATGCATGCATACTATTTGTTTATTGTCAAACTTTTCTTTGCAGTCTGTCAGTTATAGTCTGTCAAATTGAGAATAGATTAAATACTGATTTCTCTTTATTAATATTTGTCTAAAGTGTAGTCTTGACGAAATCTGTGATTAAAGAAGTCCTTGACAATAGAATCATAATAGTGTACAAACTTTTAATTTCCATTAGTTATAGTCGAATTTCGACTACCAGGGGACCTCTAGTTTATGTAAATAAATATTTTAATAATGCTTTTAAATGAATAATAAACATATTTTTAAGAGACTCAATGTCTCGTCGCACACTAGACCAAAATTCCGGCAGCTTCCTTCACTGCGGACATGCGATTTGGATCCAAAAATACACTTGGCAATAATTTATTGTCACACAAAAATAGATTGTGATAACTTACAATACATTTGTCTTAAATTAGTTTCGCTTAGTAAATTATTGTCGTTCTCGGCACATGCGTACGTATTCCATTTGCAGGAAATTCGACATTTTTTTCCTCTTTAATATTTTTTGCCTATTGGTTTCTTGTGACGTCATGATTGCCAATGTCGAGTTTAAAAACATAAATTGACAATTATTGTTTACAAACTTAATCTGGTAAAATGAAAAAAACCAAGTGAAATGCGTTACAAGTTGTTTTATTTGAAGTTGTTAATCAATTGTATTGAAATTAAATGAAATGTGATAAAATTATACAAAGTCAAACGTCTTAGTAAAATAGTGAGAATCTATTGAGATATTCGATCAGATTATTGGAAAAACCTCCCTGTAGTCACATAATATGGCGACTTCGGTTTCATTTTCCCACACTCGATCAATTTCATAGATGCTAAACAATCAATAAGCCACCGTTATTGCACATTCAAAACCCTGAAGAAACACTGAATTAATAAAACTAGTGGTCCCCCCGTATTCAAAATTCGACTATAATTAATTGAAATTATAAGTTTGTACACTATTATGATTATATTGTAAAAAACTATACTTCTATAATCACAGATTTCGGCAAGACTACATACGCTATAGACAAATAATATTAAAGACAAACAATATTAATCCATTCTCACTTTGACCAGACTAAGCAATAAGAAGAGTTTGACAATAAACAAATAGTATGCATGCGTGTGTGTGTCAAATACATGCTAGTGTGTGTAATGTTTTTTATTTATTGAATTAATGTATTTTTTATGCATAACTAGCTGACCCGGCAGACTTCGTAGTGCCTCAATCGACCTAAAATAAACTTAAAACAAACAAAAGGAACTCGTCCGACGGGGGATACATCAAAGGAAAAACAAAATCGTTATTTTTATTTAATTCCCAGCATTTTCATATTTATCTACCTTTTAAACCTTCTCTGGACTTTCACAAATAATTCAAGACCAAAATTAGCCAAATCGGTCCAGCCGTTCTCGAGTTTTAGCGAGACTAACGAACAGCAATTCATTTTTACATATATAGATTTTAAAAAAAGTATTAACATTCTGCACTCCTTCTCTATGTTCTCTATAAGTGTGGGAAATTTCATACTCCTCCGTCCGCGCTATTTTGGTAAAAATCGGTATGATACTTCACGTATTAATATATAAAGATAAGACAATTCACGCAGCTCCGCTACTCGCGTTCCGGCCAAAAGACCTAATTCTGAATTCACATTCGATTAAACTCTAACGTGACGGACACAGTTCTTGAAGCACGACGCTCCTTAACAAATATTATTTATAATATTATAATCGAAGCCTACAACGAGATGTATGAAGAACTGAGTATTAATTAAATGTATGTATATTTTTTTATAGTTTTCATTCTACGAAACGTTACAAACACGTTTTTAATTATTATTATTTTAAATCTATGTATATTTGAGGTAATATTTTTTTGTTTATCTTGTACTTTGATACAACTTGCAAAACACTTTGTCTTAATAATAAAATCGTCAAGATAGTTAGTTAGACGCTGTAATGCGTGTTGCGAAGCAGTAGGGATCCATTTCGGTTTGATAGTGGCGAATCAACTGTAAAACTGAGAATTACGCGTGTCTCAAGAGAGAATAACAAAATTAACATTGTTGGTGTCTACGGGCTCCGGTAATCACTTAACACCAGGTGGGCCGTGAGTCGGTCAACCTAGCTAAGTTAAAAAAAAATTAAGAAGAAAATAGAAATATAACAAAAAGCTCTTAAAATAATATTAAAATCATTTATTGCATTTCACACTGGTACAGATTAATCCAAGTAAATAAATAATAGTTAAAAAAACTAACAAAATACGCTTTTATAGAAAATCCAACTAAAAAATAATAAAATAAATTTGAATTAAAAATAGTGTAAGAAAAAATGATTTTATTGTAAAAAAGCGTGCAAAATACAAATAATATAATATATACAAAAGCGCATTAAAAATGTGGTTCTTTTTTCCCCCACATTGTCATTGGTTGCCTAAGGGACTATTCCAACTTCGCGCGGACGGGTAAGTGAGCTCACGGGCTCAACTTGAGAGTATTTGCCAACACTAGCCCTAACAAGAGTAGTCGTTCGCGGAATCTATTACCGGATCGGAATCGCAACCCACTGAGAAGATCCGGCCAGAAAATCAGTAGGCTGTGTCTATGGAGCATATGTATGTTTTATATTCGGGTAATTCGAGTTTTTTGTTGTTGTTTTTCTTATTTTTATCGTAGTTTATACTACGCTTTAAGTCTGTGCACACGTAGTGTCTAGCCTTAAACCCCGCAATACACCAAAGGGGAACGAAGGTGTCTGAAAATCAGCTCTGTTCGATGCATCCACCTTGAACAGCAACAGCTGAACGACCGACCCATATCCGACCCAGACGACGGGGCAAATCAAAGCCGCCGTCGCCTAAAAGGTTTGCGTTTCCGATCCGGTGGTAGATTCTGCGAACCACTGCCCCTGCTGTGGCCAGTGTTAGCAAAGTCTCGAAAAAAGTCTCTCGGGTTTTTTTTTATTGCTTGGATGAGTGGACGAGCTCACAGCCCACCTGGTGTTAAGTGGTTACTGGAGCCTATAGACATTTACAACGTAAATGCGCCACCCACCTCAAGATATAAGCTCTAAGGTCTCAGTATAGTTACAACGGCTGCCCCACTCTTCAAACCGAAACGCGTTACTGCCTCACGGCAGAAATAGGCAGGGTGGTGGTACCTAGTCGCGCGGACTCACAAAAGGTCCTATCACCAGTAATTAGTAACTTCGCAAATTATAATTTTGCGGGTTTGATTTTTATTACACGATGTTATTCCTTCACTGTGAAAGTCAATCGTGAACATTTTTTAAGTACGAATTTCATTAGAAAAATTGGTACTCGCCTGCGGGATTCGAACACCGATGTATCGCTACATACGAATGCACCGGACGTCTTATCCTTTAGGCCACGACGACTTCAAAGCCCGTTGAGCCCGTGAGCTCACCTACCCGGGCGTATCTGGAATAACCTCTTAGGGTGGATTCGACCAAACTTAAATTTATACTCGAGTAACTATACGAGGAATAACCTATTCCATGATTTTAATCTCGAGTAAATCCATAGTCGTTTTTCCACGTAAACGAGAGCATACATAGAGTCAACTCGATTATGCCGTATTTTAGTGTGAAAAAGTAGCTGTAGTGTAAGATAGAGAGAGAGAGAGAGTATTCTTTATTGTACACCAAAAAACAAATAAACAGTGCGATACATTATCAAGATATCCAGCTGTCAAACATATTATTTTTATTTGTTGTTTGTTTGAGGGAATTGTCAAGTTTTGTCGTGTGGTTTTATCTTTTTTCGTTTAAACGTTGCATTACACAATGCCGGACTATTAATAATAATTTAGTGCATTGCGTTGACTTGAAATTAAAACAGAATAAATATTTATGAAATAACAGAAATCAGATGTTGGACTGACTGACGCCATTATTTTATTCTAGGAATAGCTCCGTTATTCCGTGCGAAACGGCGGTATAGTAACAATTCCCGAATAGGCCCACTATTCTTAGAATTGTAGATGGTAAAACGTAAAATTGATTTACTCTCGATTAACTGACGAGTTATTCTAAGAATAAGATTTACTCTTGTTTGGTCGAATCGACCCTTAGGCTACCAGTAAATAGGTAGGAAATAAATACTAAAATAAATAAATAAATAAATAAATACAAGCAGAGCTTGCTCAAGTAAGGAAGGCTGACCTTCATTAAGTAATTGTTAAATATACATAATATTTATATAATATAATAAAATAGCTTGCCTTTGTGAACTAAAAATTGCATTTAAATTACACATAAATATGTTTTTTATTTCTTTATTCGTCTCCCTTACAAAAACACCTTTAATATAATTTAAGATTCAAATTATTATATTATGATAAATGTATTATTATCATCAATCGCATCTTAATGTTATTAAGACAGTCAATTATTATTTTTTTCGTTTCATTTGATAATTTAATCAAAGAAGTCGTCTTCGCTTCAATATTTGTGAAATAATAATGAAAGCGATTTTTCTACAGGCTTTGTGTGCTTTTTAGCTATCAAGGGACTTTTTGGCGGGAACGCGAGCAGTGAAGTTGTGTGATTTGTTTTATTTTGTCTATTTAGTGTTTCTTCAGGTTTACATGTGTAATAATGGTGGTTTATTAACTGTTTAGTATCTGTGAAAGTGCACAAATATGGGAAAATGAAATAAATCCGCCGAACGTAGCTTTTCGGGATCCTCCAAAAAGTCCACTGAAAAAGTGTCAGTAATAAATAACCACCATTTTACTGAGATTAGGTTATTTCTTTCTTTCTTTAAGACGAAGTCTAAGTCTAGTCTATTCTATAGAAGTCTAGTCTTTCTTGACTATTACTTGACAATTCGCACGTGCGTCGAGACCCGATGGCGATACAATAGTTTTGTAACTTCGCCCTAACTTCCTGATACCCGTAACGACAGGACGAAATAAATAAAAAGTTGAAATTCATTGTTAGTTCGGTTTGTTTGTTAGGGGTAAATTTTTTTTGGTTTTTAAACAAAATATTATGCAACAGCGTACGATATTATGAAATTGATCGCTAAATATATGTATCTACACGAATTCTAAAAATAGTCACCGATAAAATAAGCTCGTATATATTTTCATACTGATACAATATTCGAGATATATTATACTATATGTAGATGCGTTTCCATCATAAATACAAAGGACATTTTTTTTTAATATTGATCCAAAAATAGTCATTGTAAATGAAACAATGAATTGTAAATGTATACGATGCAGCCAATAAAGTTTTAAATTCTTCGATAAAATGGTATGCTATGGAAATTGTTATTTTATTGCAGAGATGGATGGACGAGCTCACAGCCCACCTGGTGTTAAGTGGTTACTGGAGCCCCATAGACATCTACAACGTAAATGCGCCACTCACCTTGAGATACAAGTTCTAAGGTCTCAAGTATAGTTACAACGGCTGCCCCACCCTTCAAACCGAAACGCATTACTGCTTCACGGCAGAAATAGGCAGGGTGGTGGTACCAGCCCGCGCGGACTCACAAGAGGTCCTACCACCAGTAATTACGCAAATTATAATTTTGCGGGTTTCATTTTTATTACACGATGTTATTCCTTCACCGTGGAAGTCAATCGTGAACATTTGTTGAGTGCGTATTTCATTAGAAAAATTGGTACCCGCCTGCGGGATTCGAACACCGGTGCATCGCTTCAACACGAATGCACCGGACGTCTTATCCGTTAGGCCACGACGACTAAACCTGTCGTTAAGTGGTCAACGGAGCCCGTTAACGTCAAAAAGCGAACGCGCCACCCATCTTGAAACATGAGGTCTCTACCACGAAAAGTATTTCCGTCATCATGGAAGTTATTCGTTAAGAGTTAAGTCAAATAAGGCATTATAAATTTTTAAATTATAATATTTTTTTTATTTTATTTGTTAAATTAATTTTATTTTACAGTTTTTCGTTATAAAATTTATAAGAGAATACAAGTTTTATTTTAATTTTAATATTAAAAATATAATCGAATTTCATTTAATTTAGTACCTACTTAATTTTCATTATATACTTGCCCGATAAAATAAATATGGGCATAGTATTATATAGATTTAGCCTACGGACCTAATGGCTTGAGGTGCGTTTGAAATGATGTCCACAGGCACATGACCCTTTAACACCAGGCGTGCGATGAAGTAATTTAGTGTAAGAAATATTATAAGCGAACAAAAAGTTCAACGAGCTCGCGGGCCACTTAATGTTGAATGGTCCGTGAATACCGAAGCCTGATGTTTAGTGGTGTTTAGAGACTTACTGATAAGACTCCTTATGAGCTCGCGCGGGTAGGTACTTTAATGCGAAGTCTACCGCGAAGCAGTAATGCATTTTTTAAATTATTATTTTATTGCATAGATGGGTGGACGTGCTCACAGTCCTCCTGGTGTTAAATTGTTACCGGAGCCCATAGACTTCTGTAACGTAAATGCCGAGAGTTCTAAGGTCTCAGTATAGTTACAACGGCTGCCCCACCCTTCAAACCGAAGGGTGGTAGGATGGTAACCGTGCGGACTCACAAGAGGTCCTAGCACTAGTAAAGTATATAATGTAAAATGGAAATGTTTATCTTAAATAGTTCTACAAAAAACCTCGCGATAGTATATATTTATCTTTGATGTGTAAGCAATGATCCCCGAAATAGTGAACCCCGAAATGATTAGATTTTTCTTTGTTATGTTCTTTTTTAATTGTTTGTTACTGTCAAATCATAAGTTCCCGAAAATTATAGAAAGATAATTCATTTTATAGTATCTTCAGATCCTGTTTATCTTATTTAAGGTTCCGTCATTACTACATATAATATTGTATCTTCAAATCTGGCGCGATTTTTTAATAGTGTGGGAGTGCTCTGAGTGAGGAATTGTTATTACCATCGCACCGCCCGCCGCCGGAGTAGAGTTCATCCATACTACCTGGAGCCACTGCGTTCATCTACAGTGCGTTTCCAGAGATCTTTTTTGCCACGTACCATCCGGCTTTGGAATGAACTCCCCTCCACGGTGTTTGCCGAGCGCTGTGACATGTCCTTCTTCAAACAAGGCTTGTGGAAAGTACTTAACGGTAGGCAGCGGCTTGGCTTTGCCCCTGGTATTGCTGGAGTCCATAGGCGACGGTAACCACTCACCATCAGGTGGGCCGTATGGTTGGCGGTGTATCGCGTCCCGACCCGGCAGGCTGGTTCTGGTCCAGCGGGGTATTCCGGGACACCAGCGGCACCGTCTGGGCGGCCCGACGGGCTGCCGTACCGAGACGGCCGACGTTTCAGAGCCTTCGATTCGCCTCGAAGGCTCCGTCGGCTGGGCGTCCTTGGGGTGAGCCGCGCCGTCTGGTTGTAGTGTTGACCGCGGTAAACCCCCTACCTCATCCGGGTTCTAGCCTTGTAGGAGGTACGGACCCAGGACCGAAATAAAAAAAAAAGGTGTGCCGTATGCTCGTCTGCAAAAACGGGCAATAAAAAAAATTTAATGAAATATATATTTGAGGCTCCGTCTTCACAATATGGTTCCCCGATGTCTACGATAATCACCACGAATCCTATTTATTCTTAATCAAGCAATTAGTTAATGAAAGGATATGACGATGATAAAAAACAAAAAATACCTAAAAATAATTTAAAAAAATGTTGTGCAATTCATTGGCTAATAATTAATTCTCACCAAAACTAGTTTTTTTTTCTTCTTCGTCTTCTTAAATATAATTAAATTCTAATGTATTAGAATTCATATTACAAAGATAAAAAAAATTATGTTTTGAGACTATTAACATATTATTATAACGAATACATACGTGTTACAAAAATAGATTTTTGAATTCTCGTCGTCAAGACGATAATACGATAATGTATTTTGACAATACGCTACAAGGGTTCAGGTAACCACTTAACACCAGTTGGGCTGTGAGCTCGTCCACCCATCTACGCAATAAAAAAATAGCAGCGTATAGTAAGTCTATACTAATATTATAAAGAGGAAAGATTTGTTTGTTTGTTTGTTTCGAATAGGCTCCGAAACTACTGGACCGATTTGAAAAATTCTTTTTCCATTAGAAGCCGACATTGTCCCTGATGAACATAGGCTACTTTTTTAAAAAAAATTTTTTTTTTTTTTTGTTTCATGTGTGTTTTAATGTTTCCGAAGCGAAGCGAGGGCGGGTCGCTAGTCAATAATAAATATAGTACAGTACAATGTGAGCGTGTCCATAACAATGTATGGTGCGCGATAGTATTGTGCTATGAGCTATATAATAGGTTGGGGAATAGGTATTTTCGCATTATGGTATGTATGAACTTGTAATAAAATCTCTTTGGATATACTATTTGTATCTGGCTGGTTTTGGTGTCATTAAAAGTTTAAATTTTAAAGAAGATAATCCCAAATTCAAATTAGGAAAATGTGTGATTTTTATTTATTTTTCGTACTGTCAAGATGAGTGAATCTAATGAACAAATTGGATACATTTTAAAATTTTACTACAAAAAAGGTAAAAATGCAAGGCAAGTCGCGAAAAAATTTGGCGTAGTTTATGGACCTAGTGCAGTGTCCGTGAGAGTAGCACAAATTTGGTTTAAGCGTTTTCAATCCGGAAATTTTGATGTCAAAGATGCACATCGCTCTGGTCGCCTTATTACGAATAAAATGGATGCCATTTTTGAAAAAGTGGAACAAGATCGGCATATCAGTATTTACGACGTAGCTGAAGAACTGGGCATTGACCACAAAAGAGTTTTGACGCATTTGAAAAAAAAAAAAAAAAACTGGGTACACAAAAAAGTCCGATATTTGAGTACCTCACGAGCTCACTGAAAGAAACCTAATGAACCGTGTTCTGATTTGTGATTCTTTATTACGACGTAATGAAACCGAACCGTTTTTGAAGAAGCTGATAACTGGTGATAAAAAGTGGATCACGTACGACAAGAACGTGCGAAAAAGGTCGTGGTCAAAGGCCGGTCAGGCTTCACAGACTGTGGCGAAACCCAGGTTAACTCGCAACAAGGTGATTCTGTGTGTGTGGTGGGATTGGAAGGGCATTATTCATTATGAGCTGTTACCACCGGGCATGACCATCGATTCTGAACTCTTCTGCGAACAACTCATGAGATTAAAGCAAAAAGTTGAGAGAAAGCGGCCAGAATTAATCAACAGAAGGGGTGCGGTTTTTCATCACGATAACGCTAGACCTTCACACATATTTAGCCACTTAGCAAAAAGTAAGAGAGCTTGGCTGGGAGGTGTTAATGCATCCGCCGTATAGTCCTGACCTTGCACCTTCAGATTTCCACCTGTTTCGGTCTCTTCCAAATTCTTTAGGTACCTAGTGTCAGGTTAACATCACAAGTGGACTGCCAAAACCAACTATCGCGGTATTTTGATCAGAAGCCCCAAAATTTCTATAGCAATGGGATCATGTCCCTGCCTATACAAGATGGCAAAAGTTATCGAACAAAATGGTACCTACATACTTTAGTTAAATGTAAATAAACTATATTAAAAAATGTTGTGAATTTTCTTAAAAAATGCGAAGAAAATTTTCCCCAACCAGTGAGCGCTTTGCTCTTTTTTGCTATGAAGCAACGATTGGTTCTGATTTTAGCACTAGGGGTCCGTATCTAATACAGTCGAGGTTCCGAAACTTTTTAAAGGTTTTAAATGGTTACCGGGGCCAATAGACATCTACAACGTAAATGCCGCCACCCACGTTCAGACATGAGTTCTAAGGTCTCCGTTTGAATAGTACAACGGCTGCCCCACCCTTCAAACCGAAACGCATTACTGGTACACGGCAGAAATAGGCAGGGTAGTGGTACCTACCCGCGCGGACTCACAAAAGGTCCTATCACCAGTAATTAGTAACTTCGCAAATTATAATTTTGCGGGTTTGATTTTTATTACACGATGTTATTCCTTCACTGTGAAAGTCAATCGTGAACGTTTGTTAAGTGCGTATTTTATTAGAAAAATTGGTACCCGCATGCGGGATTCGAACACCGGTGCATATCGCTCAACACGAATGCACCGGACGTCTTATCCTTTAGGCCACGACGACGACACGCTACAAGTATACGGCACTATATAGTATAGCGTAGTCTGAAAGCAGCTTTAGTCGCGCCGATGTTGGCAAGCCCGAGGTTGAATGGTGAAAGTGGTTATGATGATTCCTTGATATTATTTCGGTCTCACTGAAATGCCAGGACCTGTTCCGGGCGGCGTCCTCATGACGACCTTGCCGATTCCGTTTACGGTCATTTCAATGATACGCTATATTTTTAAACGATTCTATTTTTGGCGTTTTTCCTTATTTATTTTCGTTCGATGCGTCATTTTTTTTAAATGAATTAATTAATATTTAATTTTTCATTTTAATCATTAATTACAAAGATAAATGTGGCGTATTAAGCGAAAGGTCGTTTAAAGCGAATAGCCTTCCTTTTCTATTTTATTGTGATGTATACAATGAGATATATATATATATATATATATATATATATATTAATATTCATGTTCAATCTCTATATATAAAAATAATATAAAAACAAACAATTTTGTTTTTCCTTTGATGTGTCCCCTTGATGTGTCTTTTATTTATCGATTGAGGCACAACGAGTCTGCCGGGTCAGCTAGTTAATTAAATAAATATTTTGCGTACAATAATAATTCGATAAGGCACACACTGTCGGTAGACATTACGTTCTTGCCTATTTTTCTAGACCTAACCGCAGCCACCGATTGAGCTGTTATAATTCTTATTTATATGTTCTTATAGTGCATTAAACAAAACGATGTTTGGTTTTATTCGCCAACGTAATTTCATTATACTCATTCGATAGTTTGCAGTTTTAGCTTCTTTTTTATTGCTTAGATGGGTGGACGAGCTCACAGTCCACCTAGTGCTAAGTGGTTACTGGAGCCCATAGATATCTATAACGTAAGTGCGCCACCCACCTTGAGATATAAGTTCTAAGGTCTCAAGTATAGTTACAACGGCTGCCCCACCCTTCAAACCGAAACGCATTACTGCTTCACGGCAGAAATAGGCAGGGTGGTGGTACCCACCCGCGCGGACTCACAAGAGCTCCTACCACCAGTTCAGTGTATTTTCCTATATACTATCTGTGACCCAGAATCTTTCAATGTAATTTTTACCAACTATGAGATATCAGGCTAACTTGAAAATTTGCACAAATATAAAGAATCTATGACAATATAACACTTTAGTCTGACTTCTTCACCAAGAATAAAAAGCTTTCATTTTTACTTTGGCTTTCAATTTAGTTAAGTAATTTTTCTTACTTTTTTAAAGGATATTCAGTAGTTGCAACTGGAACAAACCTACCACCAGTAATTACGCAAATTACAATTCTGCGGGTTTGATATTTTTTACTTAGTCCATTATATTTCCAAAGTTTAAAAATCAGACAGCACGCAGTACAGTTCTCCAGACCGGAAATTCGAGAGTCAATCAGTTGAATGTGAGTTAAATTCTTTTAAACAAAAAGTAGGGTAGTGTAGTTTGTAGGGTTTTTTTAAGGACCACACCGGACTTCTATGACCAGACTTGTGCTATGAGATCGAAATTTCAACTGTATTCTCGCAAAAAACACACCGGCACGTCTGCTTCATTCGCAGTCGCATAGTCTTTGTATCGTCGAGACATGAAAACCCTATAGTCCTGGCCGCCGGTAATTATATACCCGATCCTGTGGACCGAATGGTAAACAGTCGACGTCGCCCTAAGCACTTCATTACGGATCCTCTCGATCCATTAACGGTGCTTTTAGGTACCACAAGCACCGATCACCGTCCTCGCCGAACCCGTTGCTTGCGGCGAAGGGTTCGACGAGTAAATTAGCCCTCAGACACAGCCCATTGAGTTTCTCGCCGGATCTTCTCAGTTGGTCGCGTTTCCGATCCGGTGGTAGATTCTGCGAAGCACTGCTCTTGCTAGGGCCAG
The DNA here is from genome assembly GCF_030267445.1 of Bombyx mandarina. NCBI lineage: Eukaryota > Metazoa > Arthropoda > Insecta > Lepidoptera > Bombycidae > Bombyx > Bombyx mandarina. The sequence goes on along the minus strand of NC_143230.1, from coordinate 8,154,970 downwards.
TGTTAGCAACACTCTTGCTAGGGCCAGTGTTAGCAACACTCCCGGTTTGAGCCCCGCGAGCTCATCTACTAGTTCGGTGAATCTAGAATAACACCTCAAAGTTACTAGAATAGCTAGGAAAACAAAAAATTCTCGAGTATCCCCAACGTATTTACACAGACTAGTGGTCCCGCAGTAGTCGAAATTCGACTATAATTGAAATTATAAATTTGTAGACTAATATGATTCTATAGTCAAAAACTATTATTATACTTCTATAACCACAGATTTCGCGAAAACTACACTATAGACAAATAATATTAAAGACAAACAGTATGTACATATTAATCTATTCTCAATTTGACCACGACTATAAGCTATAAGAAAAGATTGACAATAAACAAATAATATGCATGCGTGTGTACCATGTGTGTAATGTTTTTATTCATTGATTCAATGTATTTTTTATGCATAATTTTAAAAAAATATTAACGTTCTGCACTCCTTCTGTATATTCTCTGTAAGTGTGGAGAATTTCATACTCTTCCGTCTGCGCAATTTTCGTAAAAATGGATACAAAGTTTTTGCTTCACGTATTAATATACAGATACTCACCAGTCTCTAAGAGCTGAGCGAACATGCTCTGGACATTCGAGTGGTGGTGTTTCCAACGCAGGCAGTACTGTTGCGGCGTCATCTTCGTCAGACCCGATCCTCCTTGGTCCACACGCTTCTGGGCGTCCACTTAAACCGATTAAACTAGCTTTGGTATAGAAGTCAATAGCGCTTCCTTGTTTTGGTTTGGTTCTTTTGGTCGAATTTTGATATATATAGATATATTTTTTATTTTTTTAAACTAAATTAAGAGTATTATAAATGTGGAATGTAGCTTCGTCTTTGGCGGGCGCGTTGTTACCTGGAACAATTGAAAGCTGTTTAATTCGAGGGCTCATTCGGAATAATGTTGCACAGAATTGGTATTGTTAAGCCGGTAAGAGTAGCGCCATCTATCGCCGAATAGCCGAAACGAATATCGAAGGAACTCGTAACGTTGAGAAAGGTAGTGAAGTACAACGCCATCTGTTGTCAGATAGCGGAAACACACAATACTCGACTTGCGAGGAATGTTTTTGACGATTCTAGGGATTGCGTCTCGATTATAAAAGCGTTGCAGAGATGGCGCGCAGTCAGTCAGTAATCGGAACTACTCGAAGCGAAACAGCGAACGGATCACCTGAAGCGAAGCGGAAGAAGCGAATTGAGAATTTTAAAGTGTTTGTGAAGTGTTCTAAGTGCTAATACAGTGTTAACTTGTGATTCGGTAGATTTTTTTTTTATTGCTTAGATGGGTGGACGAGCTCACAGTCCACCTGGTTTTAAGTGGTTACTGGAGCCCAAAGACATGTTTATCCCGAACCCCAGCGCGTAACAGTATTTAAAAGGGTGGGAGTTTAGTTGCGAACGAACCTATACCAGTCTAGAGTTGAAATTGAGATTTCGGGGTTTTTATTATGCTAAGGTCAGTATTGTTTCGAATGCGCTTTTATCAGCTCGGTCTGTATCTTATCTATATATCTCTATGTAACGGAATCTTTGAACGTCATTTTCTTAAACTTGAAGACGTCCTATTAACTTGACAATTTAAGTCGTCGTGGCCTAAAAGATAAGACGTACGGTGCATTCGTGTTCAAGCGATGCACCGGTGTTCGAATCCCGCAGGCGGGTACCAATTTTTCTAATGAAATACGTACTCAATAAATGTTCACGATTGACTTCCACGATGAAGGAATAACATCGTGTAATAAAAGTGAAACCCGCAAAATTATAATTTGCGTAATTACTGGTGGTAGGACCTGTTGTGAGTCCGCGCGGGTAGGTACCACCGCCCTGCCTATTTCTGCCGTGAAGTAGTAATGCGTTTTGGTTTGAAGGGTAGGGCAGCCGTTATAACTATACTGAGACCTTACAACTTATATCTTAAGGTGGGTGGCGCATTTACGTTGTAGATGTCTATGGGCTCCAGTAACCACTTAACATCAGGTGGGCTGTGAGCTCGTCCACACATCTAAGCAATAAAAAAAAAAAATCGCACGCGCGTCGAGAACCGATGGCGATACAATAGTTTTATTACATTGACCTAATATCGCGAGCAGGATAACAAGGATAAAATAATCTTAATATTCTACTCGTTAATGAATGCTTGAAGTCACGACGACTTCACCTTTTTTCGTCTATTTATTTTATTTTATTGCTTAGATAGGTGGACGAGCTCACAGCCCACGTGTTGTTAAGTGATTACTGGAGCCCATAGACATTTACAACGTAAATGCCGCCACCCACCTCGAGATATGAGTTCTAAGGTCTCAGTATAGTTACAACGGCTGCCCCACCCTTCAAACCGAAATGTATAACTGCTTCACGGCAGAAATAGGCAGGGCGGTGTTACCTACTCGCGCGGACTCACAAGAGGTCCTAGCACCAGTAATTATGCAAATTATAATTTTGCGGGTTTGATTTTCACGATGTTATTCCTTCACCATGAACATTTGTTGAGCACGTATTTCATTAGAAAAATTGGTACCCACCTGGGATTCGAACACCGGTGCATCGCTACGCATACGAATGCACCGGACGACTTATCTCTTAAGCCACGACAACTTATGTATGTATTATTCGTCCTATTTAATTCGAGGATACGTCCAATATGAAGTCAAGTCAAATTTAGTTGATCGGTCTATTAAGATAATACAAGTACGTCTCTATTTAAATCTGAACTGTTCGTTGATTTGTTCGTATAAATACGACACAAGTACGTACGAACAGCAAACAGAAATGTTTCCTTAACTTGTCAAACAATCAACTTTTTGTTTGTCCAGAGACGGATTCAGAGATTGGGATAATTGAGACCCAAAATATACATATATTGCATTTTAATTCGAAAGACGAAAACTCGATTTAAAAGCGCAATTCGCACGCCAAACTTTCAGTAAGCATTATAAAGTGAAATATGTATAAACATTACTTACTACTGCATAGTATAAAACAAAGTCGCTTTCTCTGTCCCTGTATCTGTCTGTCCCTTATGTATGCTTAAATCTTTAAAACTACGCAACGGAGTTTGATGAGGTGGTACCTACCGGTGCGGACTCACAAGAGGTTCTACCTCCAGTAATATGCAAATTATAATTTTGCGGGTTTAATTTTTATTACACGATGTTATTCTTTCACAGTGGAAGTCAATCGTGTACAATTTTTATGAACGTATTTCTTTAGAAAAATTGGTACTCGCCTGCGGGATTCGAACACCGTGGCATCGCTCGACACGAATGCACCGGACGTCTTATCTTTTAGTCCACGACGACTTCAGTGCTTATCAGATCTCCCAGAGGCCTAGACATAACATAAGCCCCGCTATCTTCTTTTCAGACATGAGGCTGAAGTTTCAATTAAGGTTACACGTCCTCCAATACAAGAAGAAAATCTTAGCGGCATAAATAGGCAAGATGATGTTAGTTACCTCTGCGAGCCTTCTATACGACATAGCTAAGAACATCAACATAGCGAATTTAATAACAAGCCTTTTACCTATGAAGTTGCCATTTTAAGAATACTGGCCATTTGAAACGTAATTTATGTATGATCGGCAATAAATTCTTAATTTAAAATGTATTATTTATTTTAATATATTGAATTATATTTTCAAATTCGTGTCATTTGTTTATTTTGATTAGTGTTTTGTTTTGATTACATTTGTATATTTTACGTCAATATGCACACGATAAAAATATGAGTATTTATAGAATATGGGTTCCGTAGCGGTAGCAATTCCGCACAATCGACTCAAGACATTAATGACGTGACCACTACAAAGGAATGCACGACTCTATATTGGTTTGAAGGCTTCCGATATGGAAATTTTGATTTAAATAAATAATAGTTTAAAAAAACTAAGAAAATATGCTTTTAGCTTTTTTTAAACAATTATTAAGTTCGTTTTTTTAAACTATTATTTATTTTTCATTTTTTAGTTGAATTTAAATTTTTTCAATATATTTTTTTAATATTGAATTGCCATCAGTCCTTAATCAGTATACCAAATTTCGAGTTAATCTGACGTTTTGAAGGGGGTAAAAATCATGTTCAAATATTCCGTTACATACTAACATACATACGTCTGAAGCTAATAAAAGCGTATTAAAAATGACCACTGTCGTCGCACGAAAACTAAAATCAGCAACGAGGAATTAAAGGCGATAGTGGAAGCTGACGATACTCAATCTACCGCTGAGTTAGTAACAGCTTTCAACGTTAGCATCAAAACAAATATTAGTCTATTTGCGTCAAATTGGCAAGGTAAACAAACTTGAACTCGTCAAGGTATACCTTGCGTCGCTCAATAGACGCAGAATTGAGGAAATTTTGAAGCGCACCCTTCTGATAAAAAATGGGTTCTTTTTGATAATCGCATGCAGTCATAACGTTGACTAAACCCGGATTCAACACGTAGTCATTGCCTCTAATGAAAACTTACGCCTAAAACAATCATGATCACAATTTTTCCTCTACCTATTCACTGGTAGCCTAAGAGGCTATTCAAGCTGCGCGCGGGTTAGGTGAGCTCACGGGCTCCAACTGGCAGAATTTTCTAACAGCGATCCTAGCAAGATCAGTGCTTCGATTCAACACCTGAGAGACGGCAACAAAAGCCTCTGAGGAGTTTGTTGGTTCCAACACGCCGGTCTTCTTTAGGAAGGGTACTTAAAATTTCCTCTGCGCTGGCAAAGATGCATCAATACTCTGAGTGCACATTTGGATTGATAAAACAAAATAATTATTATAAAATGACGACTTTTGTATATTTTTCGGCATATTAAACGGAAACATAGATTTGCATTCAAAGTTAGCATTGGAAACCTTCAGCGGTAGATTGAGTATCGTCAGCTTCCATTATAGCCTTTAATTCGTCATTATCGATTGTAGTTTTCGTGTGACGACGGGGTTCATTTTTTACATTAAAATTTATTTCCATATCGGAAGCCTTCAAATCAATATAGAGTCGTGCGTTCGTTTGTAATGTTCACGTCATTAATGTCTTGAGCCGATTGTGCGTAATTGCTACCGCTACGGAACCAGTATTCTATAAATACTCATATTTTTATCGAGTGCATACTGACGTAAAATATACAAATGTAGCCAAAACAAAATAAAAAAAACAAATGACACGAATTTGAAAATAGAATTCCATATTTTTAAAATAAAAAATGACATTTTAATTTAGAATTTATAGCCGATCATGCATAAATTACGTTTCAAATGACCAGTATTCTTAAAATGGCAACTTCATAGCTAAAGACCTGTTATTAAATTCGCTATGTGGATGTTCTTAGCTCTGTGGTATTGAAGGCTTGCAAAGGTAGCCAACTTAATTAATTGAAACTTAATTGAAACTTCAGCCTTAGGTCTGAAAAGAAGATAGCGGAGCTTATGTTATGTCTAGGGGATTTCATAAGTACTAAAGTCGTCGTGGCCTAAAGGATAAGACGTCAAGTGCATTCGTATCTAGCGATGCACCAGTTTTCACGATTGAGTTGTTCAATCTATACTAATATTATACTAATATTATAAAGAGGAAAGATTTGTTTGTTTGTTTGTATCGAATAGGCTCCGAAACTACAGAACCGATTTTAAAAATTCTTTCACTGTTTGGAAGCTACACTATTACCGAGTGACATCTTTTTTGAAAAAATTAGGGATCCTTACTGAAACTCTAATAATGTAACCTAAGATGTAAAAAACTTACCTAAAATAGTCTTTCCATCGCGTGCCGACCCGAACGGAGTCGGAGCAGGCCGCTAGTAATTAATAATCATGCAATAATATGTGTGTTTCTAATCATATGACCACCACTATATATACTCAGAGGCAAGCCTTACTTCTTCGATTCATCACAACCGATATAATGTATATATCCCACAGCTCCGCCAAACGAATCTAAAACGTAGGCTAACGTTCCAACTCCATACAAATTTGCGTTAACTTTTACGCTATCGAGAACGTTAAAAAGCTCGCACTAAGCACACCCTGACCCCAAAGTAAGATCCGTTAATCTATGGGAACTGGAGAATAACAAGCTTACATTATATACGTTTTTAACATATAGATCAGGTTAGGCCAATCGACCGACAGCGGTTATTAGTCGAATCGATTATGGCAAGGAAAAAATATTTAACCCATGGAACAGACCGAGCAATGTAAGGAAAACGCAACGAAACAAGTTATTACTAGAAGCCACATAGACACAGCCCACTGAGTTTCTCGCCGGATCTTCTCAGTGGGTCGCGTTTCCTATCCGGGGGTAGATTCTGCGAAGCACGGCTCTTGCTAGGGTTCGTGTTAGCAACGTCGTCAGGTTTGAGCCCCGTGAGCTCACCTACTAGTTAAGGTTACGCTGAAATAGCCTCTCAATGCTATCAGATTAGGTAGAAAAAAAAAAACTAGAAGTAGGTAAAATTTCATTAATATGTTAATTTTTTATATGAACTGAATTATGTTCTTTCATTAAATTTGGAGGAATGTCATTGGTAGATCGCAGAGGGTAGCGTCAGTAAGCAGTTGCTTCTAATCATTTTAGCGACCACTGATATTAAGCACCCAGATAAATAGCAAAGAAATCTGTTAGTCGCACGAATGTTTGCGCGGTGCGGGAATCGAAGCCACGACCCCCGGCCCAGCCCAAGTCGGAGCCGCAATAAGCGTATGCTTATTGAACGCTGTACGGTAATTTTCATTTCTTCACCCCACCCCCGTAATGAACACCGAAAATTTGAGAAGGCGGCACGACATGAAAACCCTCTTGTCGTGGCCGCTGGAATTACATACCCGATCCTGTAGACCGAATGGTAAACAGTCGACGTCGCCCAAAACACGTCATTACTGATCCTCCCGATCCCTCGACGGTGCTTTTAAGTACCACAAGCACTGGTCACCGTTCTCGTCGAGCCCGTCGCTTGCGATGAAGGGTTCGACCAGTAAATTAACACATAGACACAGCCCACTGAGTTTCTCGCCGGATCTTCTCGGTGGGTCGCGTTTTCGATCCGGTGGTAGATTCTGGGCTCTTGCTAGGATTCGTGTTAGCAACGTCGTCAGGTTAGAGCCCCGTGAGCTCACCCCGTGAACAAAAAAAAGAACACCGAAATCCCTCCCTGAACACACGATAAGTCCCTAAACCTCTGACACGGACGCAATAATTGGTTCGAAAAAAAAAGAAAAATAATAATTACGTCACAAACACGATAGCTTATCAAATAGTTCTGGATGTAGAAAAACAATCAAAAACACAAAATTATTCCATTCGAAATTATTCAAGATAAGTACCGACAAATTACATTGGCCCGATAAGTTTTTGTGAGGGCATATTGGTTAAATTGAATTTGCATTCCATTCCCTTTTAATCTGATAACTTTGGATAGACATAGAGATACACTAGCCGACCGCGGACATGTTTTTTTTAACTACCTATTGGTAAGAATCTCGAGGGGTAATTCTAGCTGCACTCGACTGTCGAGCGTCTATGGGAGCTCACGGCCCACCTGGTGTTAAGTGCTTACTGGAGCCCATAGACATCTACAACGTAAATGCCGCCGCCCACCTTGAGATATGAGTTCTAAGGTCTCGGTATAGTTACAGCGGCTACCCCACCCTTCAAACCGAAACGCATTATTGCTACACGGCAGAAACGTGGTACCTATCCGTGCGGACACACAAGACGTCCTACCACCAGTAATTAAGCAAATTAATTTTTTTTGGGTTTGATTTTTATTACACTATGTTATTCTTTCACCGTGGAAGTCAATCGTGAATGTGTTAAGTACGTATTTCATTAGATAAATTGGTACCCGCCTGCGGGATTCGAACACCGTTGCATCGCTATATACGAATGCACCGGACGTCCTATCCTTTAGGCCACGACGACTGGGTCCGCAGCGAGAACGCTTAGCATACGCATACGATTACATAAAGACGCGAAGATTCATTATATATGTTACGGTAAATGTACACTCTTGGGAAATGTACACTTTTACCGGTAAATGTGTAAATTTTAGTGGTAGGCAGCGGCTTGGGTCTGCTCCTGGCGTTGCTGAAGTCCATGGACGACGGTAACCACTCACCGTCAGGTGGGCCGTATGTTCGTCTGCCTACAAGGGCAACAAAAAAAAAGGTTAGGTATATGTGAACTGATGATAATGTATATGTACATTTCCGCGGCAAATGTGTACTCCTGCCTTCAGGTATTGGTAAATGGATACTCTTACCTTGATGTTTTAAAAAAAGTTGAAATACAAATACTTAGATGAATAATGTTGTTGTAGTAAAAAAATATTTATTTAAATAAACATAATACAAAAGGCTTTAATAACGAAAACTATTTTAATAAAAAAATGTAAATGACAAACAAAACATACTTGTCTTTGCATATAACAGCGGTCGGGGAACCGGGTTGAATTACCCCAAATGGGATAAAATGATGTTTTGGGGAGTAAAAATGAAACTTTTGTGAATAAAAAGTATATATTGAAGTGAAACTTCTTTAGAATCGTTGTGATTTCAAACTCGATGAAACGAAATGAAACGAAACGAAAAAATAAGTCCATAGAGACACAAATACAGGATAGGATTCAGTCCGCGAGAGAATGTGATAGAACACAATCCCGAAAAAAATCATTTAAATTAAAAAAAGCTTTTAATGGGGGCTACATATATAAAATTTAAACTAGTTTTTTCGTCTAATAATACAAGATAAATATCATATGTATTATAAAATAACAACAAATTATCATTTGCTTATATTTTCTGTGGGGGTGATTTTTTTTCCTCAACTGTATATTACATATTATATATTACTAATATTACCGTTATGTATTATTTTTTTTATTACTTAGATGGGTGGATGAGCTCACAGCCCACCTGGTGTTAAGTGGTTACTGGAGCCCATAGACATCTACAACGTAAATGCGCCACCCACCTTGAAGTTCTAAGGTCTCAAGTGTAGTTACAACAGCTGCCCCACCCTTCTAACCGAAACGCATTACTGCTTCACGGCAGAAACAAGCAGGGCGGTGGTGGTACCTACCCGCGCGGACTCACAAGAGGTCCACCACCAGTGATTACGCAAATTATTATTTAATAAAATAAAATATTTAATTAATTTAATAAAACGTTACCAGGTTATTACATTGATAAATTGAATAAATGATGATTAAATAAAATTTTTAGTTATTGTTTTCTTTTCAAAATTATCATGTGGGCTATAACATAAAAGATGCTAAAAAGAAGTGATTTCGTTTTTTATTGTTCTTCGCCATGGGGTAATAACAACTTACACAAAAATATTTTGGGGTAATAATTAATAAAGTTCCCCGACCGCTGGCATATTATATAGTATGTCGTAGGTTAGGTTAGGTTAGGTTTTAGTGGTACGCATGCGCGCCACATTACTAGCACTTGCGATTTTGTATTTTGTATGCCACGCTCACATTTACCAAAACGACATGGTCATTGTGAATTCAATGTACATTTCCCATCTTTGAAATTGTAGATGTTAGTTGAATGCACATTATCCAAACGAGGAAGCAAATGTGCATATTTGCCGCAATATCTACTTTTACCGTAACATATACATGACGATGCAATCTATATATGTATATATAAAAATGAATTGCTGTTCGTTAGTCTCGCTAAAACTCTAGAGCGGCTGGACCGATTTGGCTAATTATGGTCTTGAATTATTTGTGGAAGTCCAGAGAAGGTTTAAAAGGTAGATAAATATGAAAATGCTCGGAATTAAATAAAAATAACAATTTTGTTTTTCCTATGATGTGTCCGGATTCCTTTTGTTTGTTTTAAGTTTAATTTATACAAAAGTTTAGGTATTTTATTTATCGATTGAGGCACTACGAAGTCTGCCGGGTCAGCTAGTCATCGATAAAAAGTTATGTTATTTGACGTGTTTTGTATGTAGGTGCGTTGTATGTGATGAAATCTTTCAACGTCATTTTCTTAGACTTGAAGACGTCCTATTGACTTGACAATTCGCACGCGCGTCGAGAACCGATGGCGATACAATAGTTTTGTAACTTCGCTCTAACATCCTGACACCGGTAACGACAGGACTAAAAGTTGAAATTAATTATGAGTTCAGTTTGATATTTTAGCGGTTCTTTTGAAAATTAGATTACATATTTTATCGAGCGGTAAAAGGCCATATAAACCTTCCTCTTCAATCACTCTATTTATTAAAAAAACCGCATCAAAACCCGTTGTGTAGTTTTAAAGATTTAAGCATACATAGGGACAGACAGATATAGGGACAGAGACAGTGACTTTGTTTTATACTATGTAGTGAATAACATCAATAGTTCGATGTTTTTTTATTGAACTTCAATTAAGTTTACTCCATTCAAATAGTTGAAGAAGTTTTTTTTTTATTGCTTAGATGGGTGGACGAGCTCACAGCCCACCCTTTAAGTGGTTACTGGTGCCCATAGACATCTACAACGTAAATGCGCCACCCACCTTGAGATATAAGTTCTAAGGTCTCAAGGATAGTTAGAACAGCTGCCCCACCCTTCAAACCGAAACGCATTACTGCTTCACGCCAGAAATAGGCAGGGTGGTGGTACGTACCCGTGAGGACTCCCAAGACGTCCTACCACCAGTTTTTTGATATGATATTTTTTCCAAATTTTTTACTTTAAATGGCTTTCCTATATCAAATCAAATCAAATCAAAAAAGTTTTATTCAACATAAATGAAAGTACATACTTGTTGAACGTCAAAAGAATTACCGCCAATTCACAAGAATTAGCCTCCGTCCTGAGAAGAATTGGCAAGAAACTCAGCGGGCATGTTTTTTTTTCTTTTTTTTAAATATTAGTTTTTTTTTTTTTTTTTTTTTTTTTTAAATATTCATATTACAATAAGTAATTATAACATAACAATTTTACAATATTGAAATTCCCGGAGCGAGCAACTCATTCCCACTTTGTGCAATCTTCTAGATAATCATTGACTTTATAGTAAGCTTTATTGCACAGATGTTCTTTAATAGTTTTCTTAAACCTATGTATATGTAGGTTCTGAACATCTTGTGGGATTTTGTTGTACAGGCGCACAGACAAACACCCGAATGAATTTCGTATCTTATGTAACCTACTCATCGGCACAACAAGCTTGTGTTTGTTCCTAGTATTTCTATTATGTATGTCCGACATCTTAGGAAACTCCTCAATATGTTTACGAACATACATCAAATTTTCAAAGATATATTATAAAGTAGAAAATAGAAAGAAGAAATAAATTGTGTTTCCATTATGCTAAGACAACTCTTATGCAAAAAAGTATATTATGTATGGCACCGAAAATATATAATAAGCTACCTGATGCTATAAAAAAAGACAAATTATTTTTATTTAAAGACAACTTAATTTTTTTTTTTTTTTTTTTCCCTACCTATGCTGATAGCCTTGAGAGGCTATTTCAGCTTCACCCTAACGTTAGTAGGTGAGCTCGCGGGGCTCAACCGGAGAGTTGCTAACACTGACCCTAGCAAGAGCAGTGCTTCGCAGAATCTACCACCGGATCGGAAACGCGACCCACTGAGAAGATCCGGCGAGAAACTCAGTGGGCTGTGTCTATGGGTTAGTTCGCTCGTCGAGCCCTTCGTCGCAAGCGACGGGTTCGACGAGGACGGTGACCGGTGCTTGTGGTGCCTAAAAGCACCGTTAATGGATCAGGAGGATCCGTAATGACGTGCTTTGGGCGACGTCGACGGTTTACCATTCGGTCTACTGGGTCGGGTATGTAATTTCCAGCGGCTACGATGAGAGGGTTCTCATGTCGTGCCGCCTTCTCAAAATGGCGCAGCGATGCCGACTGTAGATACTTACTAAAAGAGTCGAGCTCCAGGTCGTCGTGGAGATCCACATTCCTAAGGAACCAAGGCGCTCCGACGGCTATCCTGCAGAATCGTGATTGAATAACCTGAAGGGATTTCAAGTGGGTGCGGGCTGCGTGAGCGAACACTACGCTTGCATACGTCATGATGGGGCGTATACAAGTTTTGTAGAGAGTTACCTTACTACGGAGGGACAGTTTGCTTCGACTACAAAGCATTGGATAGAGTCGTCCTAGAATAAACGCGGCGCGGTCGCGTACCGTTTTTATATGGGGACGGAATGTCATCCCTCTGTCGAGGGTGACGCCTAGATATTTGACCTTCGAGACCCACGGAATGGGCTGGCCAAAGAGAGTGATCGGACTAACGGCGGAGGTGTTTGCGCGCCTACTACGGAGTGGGATGCTCAAAGTGATGTTCGGAGGGCGACCCCTTTTGAAGAGCACCGCTGCGCTTTTCGTGGGGTTAATGTCTATTCGCCACTTCCGGAACCACTGTCCCATGGTGGCTACTGCGATCTGGAGTCGCCGATGAAGCAGCGACATCTTCCTACACGAGTAGTAGATAGCCGTGTCATCGGCGAAGAGCGCTAGATGGGTCTCCGGAGACCGGGGTATATCATTGATATACAAACTAAATAATAACGGGGAGAGCGCGGAGCCTTGCGGGACTCCGGCGGTCAGTTGACGGGGACGAGAACGAGTTCCCTCTACTCGATATCGAAACGAACGGTTCGACAAGAAGTCTCGTATGATGAGCACGAGTCTGTCTGGCACTCCCATGTTGTACAGTTTATAAATTAAACCGTTGTGCCAGACTTTGTCGAACGCCTTCGCGATGTCGAAGAAGAGGGCGCCGGTCGGGATTTGTTTACGCCTATTTAGTCCTATCAGAATGTGCTCCGTGAGGCGGTGCACTTGTTGTACGCACGAGTGTTTTGAGCGGAATCCGAACTGTTCGTCAATGAGAATTTTGTTCGCGGTAACAAAATCCCAGAGGCGTTTCCTAAGGAGCCGTTCGTAAATTTTTCCTATCGTCGAGAGGAGACTAATCGGACGGTAACTAGAAGTTTCGTTTGTCGGTTTGCCCGGCTTATGTATACCGATAACGTCCGCTTCTTTCCACACCGCGGGAAAGATGCAGTGCGTCATAGCGGCATTTAAAATTGTAGCCAACATTGCTATCAGTTGGACTGGCAAAAATTTTAGCGCGCGGTTGTGGATGCCGTCGGAGCCGGGTGCCTTCCTAGGTTGGAGGTTGTGGATCGCGTCTCTAACTTCGTCAGTGGTAATGGGGGGTAACGCGTCCGAGGGCGGCAGGGAAGCTCTGCGCTCGACCTCCCTATCGACTAACTCGGTGTGTTCGGGGTCCGCGTGTTGAGTGCTGGTGGTGCACTGCTCTTGCAGTGCATCGGCCAGCAGCTCAGTCTTGTCATCGTCATCGAATGCCGGTGGTTGGCCTGAAGGGCGTATGAGGGGAGGCATAGTAGCGGTAGTTTCGGATTTGAGAGTCCTAGCTAGTCGCCAGTATGCTTGGTGGGAGGGCGCGAGTTGTTCTAGATAGCTATGCCAATTATCGTTACGCGCGGGAGTGGACTTCGCGTTGTAGACGACGCATCTGAATCCGGTTTGAATGCGTGGGAAGACGATCGTAGGCCCGGATTGCCGCGTTCCTAACTCTTAAGAGATTCCTAAGATCGGGGGACAGTCTGATGCGGTGGAAGCTGTCCTCCACATCGACTTCTTTTGAAGATTTAATGATCGCGGAAGAGATGTGATCGGTAATGATGTTTATGGATTCGACGGTGTCCTCGGGGGATGGATTCGAATCCGGGCCGCAAGGGAGGATTGGCGGAGCGGCGTCGGCTAGGCACGTGCTCAGCTTATTCCAATCCACCATGGTCCTACTAACAGTGACTGGGTTGTGAGGGCGACCGAGCTGCATAACGACAGGTCGGTGGTCTGAGTCGAGCTCTGACATTGCTTCGATGGAACGCAAGCGCAGAGTTACGTTCCTAAGCAATGCCAGGTCTATAGTGCTCGGACGGAGCGCGATGTTATACGGATAACATGTTGGAGTTGGGGGACCGACTATTTCAAAGGTGAGGTCGTCTATAAACGCGTCGAGACGCCTACCGTTGACGTTTGTACGATGGCAGTTCCACCTAGTGTGGTGGCAATTTAGATCGCCTGCCAGGATGACAGAGTCTCCCATGCCGAACAGTGACTCGATGTCACTGCTCAGAAGGGGCTTGTCCGGGGGGAGATAAACGGATGCGATGACGATCGGCTGGTGTCCCGTCAGCGAGATACGGCACACTGACGCCTCGATATGTGAGAGCGAGGGAGTATCGAGAGGAACAACGTGCAGGGCCCGCCTATAGTAAATGGCAGTCCCGCCTTTGGAGGCGGTGAGTCTGTCATTCCTAACCATGACGTAATTCGCGACTTTCGGGTCGCGACGCGAGGGCTTCAGACAGGTTTCCTGCACTAATAGAATATCTACAAGATTATCGCGGAGGAATTCAAAAATTTGATCGCGTTGCCGCGCGAGTCCGTTAGCATTATAGAATGCTAACGTAAGGGAATACGGTTTTTCTCTACCTTTTTGCGCCATTTATTACCGGTAAAGATTTTATAACGTACGCGACACGGACTCGTAGACGTCCATGTGATCGAAAGCGGCCGCGAGTCGGGGGTTACCGACCTACGTATCGCGTCTGCGAACGATCGCAGACGGTCGAAGTTGACCGCGGTGACGAAGTCACGCACGAGCGCGAAGTCGTTGACGGCAGAGGGTTGCGGGGGACGGAACGTGGGCGCGGGGCGAGGTGCGAGCAGGGGCTGGGGCGCGGGGCGAGGTGCGAGCAGGGGCTGGGGCGCGGGGCGTGTCACGAGCGGGGGCGGGGGTGCGGTTTCCGTTCCCGCCTTCGTATACGGCAGCGGCTTTTTCCACGCCGAGACCGTGGGAACTGCAGCCGGCACGAAGGCGGGTTTCGGCACTGAAGGTGCCGAAGTCTTTGGGCCGACGGTTCGCGGAGCTGGGTGGGTTGGACGTTTTCGCGGAGCCCTGGGACATCCACGGTAGTTCGCGGGGTGCCCTTGCTTAAGGCATAGGACACAGCTTGGAGGTTCGGTCGCGGTTTCCCTATCTCTAACGCAATCTAACGTAGCGTGATCGCCGAGGCATTTCACGCAGCGGGGGCGCGCGTGGCAATTACGCGCCGAGTGGCCATAGAGTTGGCACCTGTAGCACTGCCCGGGAGTGCCACGCTTATGGGGGGCTTCGATCGAGATCCCGGATAGGCCGCAAATTGTCGTGAGACATGCGATCTTCTTTTTGGCCTCCGGGGTGGGTTCTAACGCCACGAGTATCATATTATAGGGCTGTTTGCCCCGCCCGCTGTGCTTCCGGTGCACACTAACTATCGGGAGGGCCTGAGCGGTCAGATCCTCCTTTATGTAGTCGATGTCGAGTTCTTTAGGGACTCCGCGTATTACTACGCGGAGCTCGCGGTCCTCCTGAAGAGCATAGGTGTGGAAACCTATGTTCTCCTTTCGGAGGTATGCTGAGAAGGCCCTATGGTCGCCCGGCGTTGCGACCTTTATCTGAATCCCATGCGCATGGGTATAATTAATTTTATTTGCCTGAAGGGCCTGGGAAACGCGGTTACACGCAGTTTTTTCCTGGAGAATCAGCGGGGGCGGGGCAGCTACTTTAGGAGCGGGCGCGGGTTTGGGACGCGGCGGTGGGGTTACGCGGCGAGCGGAGTCCGACTCCGGTGTCACGACTACCTGCGGGCGGGAGGCGGTCGCGGATTTGGTCTGCTTCGTCGTGGAGCTCCGGGACTCCACGGCGCGAGTACGCTTTTTACCGCGCGTTACGGTTTGGAACCCATCCGAAGTTCCAGGCTGAGGGCTTGACGCGGATTCGAAATCCATCTCCGATTCGGTATCGGAGCCTGAACTTGAAACGATCGAGGTCGCGGCGGACGTAGCGCGTGATGACGTAACCGACGCGGGCGCGGGGGTGGGGGTAGCGCTAGGCGCTTCGTGAGTCGCATCGTGGGAACGTGCGCTCGAACTTGACGCGGCGGCGGGGGGTGCGCGGCGTGTCTCCGAGGCACGGTTGAAATACGCGGCGACGGACGCGGGGGGGGGAGGGATTGCCACGGGAGGCCCTATAAGCTAGGTACTCGGCCCTAATTGACGGGTACCTATCCCGGAGGAACCCGACAATATCCCTAGCATCTTCTTGCTCCATTCTTCGTTCGGTCTTCTTGCCCGGGGGGGGCGGCCCCGGGACTTTTGTTGAACTCGCCGAAAGGCGAGGCCCCGGATAGGATTTGTAACCCCCCTGTGCTGCAGGACAGCAAGGAGCAGGGGGGGGGAATGCCTATGCCGTGAAAACGGCAATCGGCGGGCAAAAGGAAAGGAACCCGCTCGGGCTGTATAGTGCTACAGCAGGCAGAATCGCGAGCGGGGGTCTAGTCTTGAAAAAGACTGTTGTTTTGGGAAGGGTTAGGAAATCGCTAGCCTGTGAGTGCCACAGGAAGCCTGATCGTAGCGATTGGTTTTGCCTTGAAAAAGGCAGTTGGTAAAGGGTGGGTTCGCGGTTACAACACTTTAGCGCACAAAAATGGACTCCGATACGCAGATCGCAAGCAACCAACGGATCGGAACGTCCGCACTACCGAATTGTAAGCACGATGTATTCACGGTCACTACACTGTCGAGCACAGCTGTGAGTTCAGAGACGCAGCTCGCAAGCGGGCCACGGATCGGAAAGCACGTCCGCGCACGACCGAGTCGTGAGCGAGAATGAGACAACTTAAAAAAATTATTGACCTTATTATACAGTTAACGATTT
Organism: Bombyx mandarina; assembly: GCF_030267445.1. NCBI lineage: Eukaryota > Metazoa > Arthropoda > Insecta > Lepidoptera > Bombycidae > Bombyx > Bombyx mandarina. Next base: position 8,138,166 of record NC_143230.1, on the reverse strand, counting down.
TTTAAATGATAAATCATTATGTTAATTTTAAATTAGCTTCTTTCTGTTCTTTGTTTTCGTTTTATGATATAAATAACTAATTCTTATTCAATTAATTTATTTTGTTGTTTGATATTTTAATTAATTACTTAACATATTCACTGACTGCATTTAATGAAAATGAATGTAATTTTGAATAATATAATTTTGAATAATATTTGCACGCCGACCTGATAGAAACACGCTGTTCTATAAAATAATTATCAACAACTTTGTAAACCTGCTAATAAAGTTTGATTTAATAGAAAATAGACCAAATATTCTTTCACTTCTCGATAAAATGACAATAAACAATGCGAGATAAAACCATAAACATTAGACTCCGGCTCGCGAATACCGAAGAAAATACGTTTCTATATATTTGTTTTTTTTTTTTTAAATTAGTAACATTATTTTTCGTAAAAGCGAAAAAAAAACAACTAAAAATAAAATAAGAACAGAATAAAATCGGTTGACAAACATGAAAGAAAAGGCGCTAAAAATATTTCGTCTCTGTCTATTTACTAGCAATAAACAGAGACGGACGATGCTAGCGACGCTGCACGACACAGCCGCGTTGCCATGGTTACAGAATTTTCTCGAACAATTCTCCCAGCAAGCACTATACAAACTAAAACGCGAACATTGCTAAACCGGTGCAAACCAGTTTTCATATTTTCACACAGACTTATCAATAATGCGTTCAATGGTTAGTTTCTTATTTATTTCTTTTCACCCTTTTGCAGAAATTCCTAAATGATTTTTGAAAGAAAGGTACCTTATAAAAAACTAAATAAAATAAAAGAAAAATCAATGCTTGAAAAAATTCACAGGAAATAATATTAAATGATTATTAACTCAAATATTAAATTATCATTTATAAATGTTATTAACTCATTAAAGATGTTATACGAGGGCGCGCTAAGATACGTCCGTAAAGTCGGTATTCCGACGCTCTGCACTTCCTACGCATTCATAGACTCGATGTATCGACGGTTCGCGTTCAAAGAGTTAAAAGCATTTTCAAAATTTATTAATATGTATCCATAAAAAAATTCATAATTTTTTTTTTATAAACTCTCCCTAAATTTCATTTTATTTCGTAAATTACTATTATTCCACATAGTGTTTGTCTCAAAGGTTGGGGGTGAGATGTTTTCGTAATTTTTTCTGAGCAATATTCATTATTTTAAATGGTAGCAGTTTTGTTTAGACTTATTTTGAATCAGAAATATATACCGTATGTATTTGGGACGATAGATTACTTTCAAACTTTTAAATCATGGAATCTAAAGGCAAAGAACATTTGTTTTTGTCTATTCTTCCGTTTGGACTGGCAAAGGATACACAGCCCATACCGCCAAGCCTTTCAATTATTTTTTATCTAAAAGTCATTTTCGTTAAATCTATACTGCTGTAGAGGTAGTTTTTGTCTGTCTGCACAGTATCGATTGCATTCTTTTTAGTAAAGCAGTTTTTCCTTACACATGCCAAGTTTCAAAAACTTAAAATGCGTTTTGTTATCAATGATCATCGTTTAGTTGCTCTTTTTTTAATATTTTTTTTGTTTTTGCTGAGTTTTAAAAGTATTAAAACTAGCGGCCCGCTCGGGACTTTAACAAAAATTTCAACGATATTTGACTCGGTTTTATTTTTTTAAATAAAAGAACACTTATTGTTGCATAACTATAATAGTTACACATATGATGTCGCGACACTTTTTGTAAATAATAATGTGTTCTACAAGGTCGTAGTACATTATTTTATTCTATCATCATAAATAGTTTTCGCAGGGCAAATTGAAATTGTGTGAATTGTTTTATTTTGTTAATTTATTCGTTTCCTCAGGTTTATTAACTGTTTAGTATCTGTGAAAATGCATAAGTGTGGGAAAATGAAACAATGCGGTTTGACGTAGCTGGCGGGGTCTTCCAAAAAGTCCACTGTGGTCTCGGTAAATAACCACCATTTTAATGAGACTTTATTTCATCGCGTCAATTTTAACTCAATTATGTACAATCTCAAATATATCAGTTTCATCTCATTCAGCTCCATAATATTTTTCCTATAATAGAATTTGTATTTAATTAATAATTGTTTTTTTTTAATTCGTCAAAACATTGGCGTCGCAGAACTTCAATAAAATTGCCATACTTAAAAAGGTAGAAAACAGAACTTCTAAAATTTTCCATTTTTTCCGTCCGTCTTCCATCCAATATATTAATTACTTAAATGCGATGAATAAATAATTATTTATTCGTAGCTTAAATGTAATAAAATCAAAATAATAAGCAACATAAATTACAAAAAAAATATCTCCTTGACAGCGATGTTTTGCCTCTTTATTTATTTAGTATATAAGATTATTTATTTATTTATATAAGCTGTTAACCGCGGCTTCGCCTGTGTGGTCAAGGAAAAGTATCAGTGTAGTTTCCCGCGGGAATGAATGTTTTTACGGCATATATTAAAAATACCTATATACTGCTCACCTGACCTAAAACTAAAACTTATGTAACGGATATGACGTCAGCTGTCATGCCCTGCCGCCAGCCAAGCCGCCAAGCCATGTTAACACGCCCCCTTCCGCCACCGCCACTGCCACCGCCGCCAGCCAAAGCCAACGAAGGGGGGATAGTGTTAATAAAACAAGCCGTGTCAGCCATTTCTAACTACTTTTCTGCATTCTTGCACAAATAAAAGAACTTGTCGTTACGCTGCTGGTTTTTATTGTCACATCATTTGCAACAATCAGAAGTGGCATAAAGAAATGAAACAACGTCATATACACGCTCAGATGTCTCGGTCTTCTGACAAGTTTGAAGAAGATGAAGCTCCTATTTCACTGGCGAGGAAAGTGTTGAAAAATTGCTTCAGAAAGAGGTCCACAAGGCGATACTTGAGCTACAGGATGAAGAACCTGGAACAATCAAATCAAAGGGACTTCGACGTCGTCGGACCAAAAGCGCCTGCCGCCCTGTCCTTCCATCATTCTGGTTCACGTAGAGGGAAACTAAAAGAGCAGCAACGTGGTTACTCCACTGTGCGGCACTACGAGCTTCACGGCGCTTCACGAGATTCACGGCTACGAGCTTCCTTCTCCCTGCCTGCGACGCTGCTGCGCGGCGAAGACAGCTACATCAAAGTCATCAACGTGGGCTCGGAGACCATCATGTGGCCGCCGGGTGAGGTCCTGCCGAGGGCCAACAGCTGCGAGGAGCCACAGCCAAACAGCCAGGTGTGTTGCATTTCTACTTGCCCTAGCCATGCCATTACAAATATTTCGAGATTTGTGGGTAGAAATAAAAAAAATTAAAAGGAGCCATTAAATATTAAGTCATTCAGATTAAAAAAAATACAGTATAAGCATTGCTTTGCTAAAAATACACATGATTTAGGTATTGCCAATTTAGTTCAAATGCAAATTAAGCTTACTAGTGATCAGCCCGTGTATCGCCACTTTTAGACATCAAGGGATATAAAATAATCTGAATCTAGTCATGCTTCACCAGTGGTCTTATTAAGAAAAAGAACGGCGACAGTAGGCTATGCGTTGATTATCGTGCGTTAAACGCTATGGTAAAATATAAAAGTATCCACCGAACAGTACTGCACGAGTTTAGATTTAGCCCAGGGCTACCATCAATTGAGCATTGTGCCAGACACACAACTGCTGTCATTACACCGCAAGGTCATTATTTCTAGTACACTAGAATTCCTTTTGGTTTAGCAAATGCGCCATCTGTATTCATGCGTTTCTTCTTTATCTCCACCTTATTCCACTAGGTGGGGTAGTTAAATGCGTTTAATAAATAAAATAATTAGTCTGTAGGGAAAAAAAAAATGGGTAAAAATAAATGTAGGTCAAATCGAGATACTAGCAATTTTAAACGATTTACCTCTACCCTCAGTTGGTATAAAATCAGGTTCAATAATTATTGAGAAATTACTTGGGAAATTTTATGGTGGAGACTTAAAATTAAATATGAGTAAATGCTCCTTCTTGGAGGAACAAGTCACTTATTAGGTCATGAAATATCTTCAGACGGTATACAGCCGGGTGCAACAAGAAATTGACGGCCGTTTCGCAGTGTCCTGTGCCAAATAATGCTTATAGTGTGCGACAGTTTATTGGTTTGAAAAGAAAAAAAAAAAGATAAATCATGGGTGTGGGGCCGTGAACAAAACGCGATTTCGAACAACTGAAAAACAGCTTACGTTTCAAACCTGTGCTAGCTCTGTATAATCCTATGCTTCCTACAGAAATACAAACCGATGCGTGTAACTTAGGAATTTCTGGTATACTATTACAAAAACAAACTGACAACTCACTGCGGCCTGTTATACTATTTTAGCCGGGTTACTAGGAAGGAAGAATGTATATCATAGTTAAGAGCTCATAACCTGGCGGTCGAACAATCGCTACGTAGGTTCCGTGTTTATGAAGTAGGTAAACATGATATAGTAGAAACTGATTGTACTGTGGTTTGTGCTACCCTTACCAAACGCGACATTATACCATGCATTGGGCGATGGTGAGTTTTGAAAGAAGATTATGACATTAGTGTTGAGTATAGACCTGGTGAACGTATGGAACATTTGTAGACGCGCTTAATAGGCATCCTGTTGACATGATGAACGTGAATCGTCTTAGTTACTGATTGATTCTGTACTGTGCAATGTCAGGACGAAAAGCTTAGTTTATAAAGCAATCTATACTAACATTATAAAGCTGAAGAGTTTGTTTGTTTGAACGCGCTAATCTCAAGAACTGCTGGTCCGATTTGAAAAATTATTTCAGTGTTAAATAACCCATTTATTGAGAAAGGTTATAGGCTATATAACGCTAGCACCGCTAAGACCATCACTGTGTCACGCTAAGACCAATACAAGCGAAGTACCAGTAAGTAATGTATCAAAATCGGGTCATTTTCCCTTTCGAGAGCTTCCGGTGCGTGCGCTGCAGAAACGGTTAAAGTTTCGCTAAAATAATGTGACAGAATTGTACCCCTTTAAAAGATCTAAAAAAAAAAATGTCCGCGATAGCATATGTTAAGGTTGGCTCACTATAACGTTTTTTTTATGCTAATCAATTTGTACTAAAATAAAGCATTCTTTGTGAACTATATTCCACGCGGACGAAGTCGCGCTGATGTTAAAGATAATTATGAATGAACTAGTTCGAAAAACTTTTAACGGAAACAGACTCGCAGTCCCTTCGGCTAAATGGAAAATTGTACAAATGCACTATGACATTTGTCACGTGGATCTAAATCATCGTTTAGCTTTGATTAAAAGCCAATATTGGTTTCTTAAAATGACAGACACACTTTATTAGGAAATACGTGGCAGCATGTCTTTATTGTACACATGAGAAGGATAACAATGTTAAAAAAAAGAAGACTGTCTATATCCGATCTCTAAACCATTTGATACTATGCGCATGGTACAAATAGATAACATGATGCCCTTCTGTAGGACATCTAAAGGGCACCAACCAGTACATGATCGTAATGAATGATGCGTTGTCTAAATTTGTGATAGCTGAACTAACGCGTACTGTAAATTCAATCGGGACCATTCGTGCATTGAAAAATATATTAATAGGGTTTGTCCAGATACCCGAATCACGTGGTGACAGACTATGGAAAAGCTTTTACGAGTAGGTACTTAAAAAAATATCAGAAGATAAACAGTTTAGGCATACGTTAAACGGTATTGCTTGTCCGCACGCTAATTGGCCAGGTTGAACAAACTAAACATAAAATTTTATGTGTTGCGGGCAACTGATCCTAGTGATGCTTCAAATAATTTAGTGAACTCCGTCATTTGAGGCACAAACAACACAATTAAAAGTAGCAGCGGCTACAAGCCTTGTGATTTAATCTTTGCGCGCTCTGGTAGGTCAATATGTGATGTTTCGATTCCTGGTCGCGAACCAGAAACTGTTGACGCACGGCGTAAGATAGCTACAGCTAGGATAAAACGAGCGAGTACAATAATTACACACAACATTAATATAAAAAAATGCTCATGTTTATAAGAAAAGAGATTTTGTATCGTAGAGACAGGCTCCAACTGGTTAGCAGCGCCGCTAGGATTAATACTAAATTAGACGATAAGTCCGTATCTAGTAACTAAAGTAGTAGGTAACAATCGGAATCGAATTAGAAGTATATCTAAAAGGTTTACGAAGTTATAAAAACTTCACTGGCCTGGTATCAACAGATTCATTAAGGCCCTATAAAAGTATAGCCCATGTGTCCGATAGCGCTAGTAGTTCCGATGAGCAGCTCGAAACTAAAGACCTTATTGATTTATTTGAGAACTAAATGTTTTTGTGTGTTCCCCATTGCGGGAGCAATTGTTGCAGGATGGCCGAATGTAACGGATATGACGTCAGCTGTCATGCCCTGCCGCCAGCCAAGCCGCCAAGCCATGTTAACACGCCCCCTTCCGCCACCGCCACTGCCACCGCCGCCAGCCAAAGCCAACGAAGGGGGGATAGTGTTAATAAAACAAGCCGTGTCAGCCATTTCTAACTACTTTTCTGCATTCTTGCACAAATAAAAGAACTTGTCGTTACGCTGCTGGTTTTTATTGTCACATCATTTGCAACACTTAAGAAAAACGTGTCAATCCGTTACTTCTTACGCGGAAAAATGACAAACAAACACCCGAAAAAACAAACGGGGCTTTCACGTTTATAATATTAAAAGTATGAATTTTGATTTCAGGTCATTAACGCTGTCTGACTGATAAGACTTGTTTTGACAATGTCAAATATTGCATAAAGCCGAGCAGACGTATTCTTTCCCAAAAAAAACTCAAAAATAAACGAAGGCTCAATTTATTTTGGATCAACAAAACTAACCTAAAAATGGCGGGAATGCGTCATCGAAATTATGACGTGAATCGATAGACGCCAAAAAGGATAATGTATTTTTTTTTGTGTGTGTTTTTAATTGTTCTAGATTTAAACTCCGCAGCCGATACCGTCAATCAACAGAATGATTGTGTGTCGTCATGCAAAACTGCGTCTCGTTCATGCTTCACTGACATTGCTGTGGATAAAATACTATCGAATAAAAACTTCCTTTACATCCGAGAGGTTTCTGGCGCGCGCATAGCTCAAAGCCCACAGCATTGCTAAGTTATTTACAGTACCAGGCAATAAATATTGCACATCAATATTTAGAAAGAGACTGTCGTCTAATTTTGTTTTTATTATAGAGCCTTACCTGTGTGCAACGAAACACTTTTTATTACCTACCTAAGCTGATAGATAGCCTTGAGAGGCTATTTCAGCGTAACCTTAACTAGTAGGTGAGCTCACGGGGCTCAAACCGAAGTGATGCTAACACTGGCCCTAGCAAGAGCAGTGTTTCGCACAATCTACCAGCAGATCGAAAACGCGACCCACTGAGAATATCCGGCGAGAAACTCAGTGGGCTGTGTCTATGGGTTAATTCGCTCGTCGAGCCCTTCGTCGCGAGCGACGGGTTCGACGAGTACGGTGACCGGTGCTTGTGGTGCCTAAAAGCACCGTTAATGGATCGGGAGGATCCGTAATAACGTGGTTTGGGCGACGTCGACTATTTACCATTCGGTCTACGGGATGGGGTATATAGTTTCCAGCGGCCACGACAAGAGGGTTCTCATGTCGTGCCGCCTTCTCAAAGTGACATTGATGCCGACTGTAGATACTTACTGACTGAGTCAAGTTCCAGGTCATCATGGAGATCCACATTCCTCAGGAACCATGGTGCTCCGACGGCTATCTTGCAAAATCGGGATTGAATAACCTGAAGGGGTTTCAAGGTAGTGCGGGCCGCGTGAGCGAACACCACGCTTGCATACGTCATGACGGGGCGTATGCAAGTATTGTAGAATGTCGCCTCATTACGACATTACGGAATGTCATCCCTCTGTCGAGGGTGACGCTTAGATATTTGACCTTCGAGGTCCACGGTATGGGTTGACCAAAGAGAGTGATGGGGCTACGACGAAGGTGTTAACGCGCCAATTAGGGAGTGGGCTGCTCGAAGTAGTATTCGGAGGGCGGCCCCTTTTGAAGAGCACCGCTGTGCTTTTCACTTCCGGAACCACTGTCCCATGGTGGTTACTGCGATCTGAAGTCGCCGATGCAACAACAACTTCTTCCTACACGAGTAATAGATAGCCGTGTCATCGGCGAAGAGCGCTAGATGGGTCTCCGGAGACCGGGGTATATCATTGATGTACAAACTAAATAATAACGGGGAGAGCGCGGAGCCTTGCGGGACTCCGGCGGTTAGTTGACGGGGTCGAGAGCGAGTTCCCTCTACTCGATATCGAAACGAACGGTTCGACAAGAAGTCTCGTATGATGAGCACGAGTCTGTCTGGCACTCCCATGTTGTACAGTTTGTATATCAAACCGTTGTGCCAGACTTTGTCGAACGCCTTCGCGATATCGAGGAAGAGGACGCCGGTCGGGATTTGTTTACGCCTATTTAGCCCTATTAAGATGTGCTCCGTGAGGCGGTGCACTTGTTGTATGCACGAGTGTTTAGCGCATAATCCAAACTGCTCGTCTATTAGTATTTTGTTCGCGGTAACGAAGTCCCAGAGGCGTTTCCGAAGGAGTCGTTCGTATATTTTGCTTATCGCTGGGAGGAGACTAATCGGACGGTTATTTAATTATTTGGTACCAATACGTTAAACATATGAGAACAGTATTTGTTTTTAAACTCTTTTACTAGCTTCATACGTATGAATGTAACGGAAACTTTGAACGTGACTTTGACCCCCTTCAAAACGTCGGATTAACTCGAAATTTGGTATACTTATCAAGGACCGATGACAATTGAATATTTTAAACGGTTAGTTATCCTTATTGGAATAATCAGAATTAGCGTTTTTTTGTTGGGACTAACTCTCAATTTTAACACAGCTCTTTCACAATATACTTGAGACCTTAGAACTTATATCTCAAGGTGGGTGGCGCGTTTACGTCGTAGATGTCTATGGGCTCCAGTAACCACTTAACAACACGTGGGCTGTGAGCTCGTCCACCTATCTAAGTAATGAAAAAAATAAAAAAAACTAGTGAGCCAGGTCACAGACCTCCCCCCGGTGAAGGTCAAGGGGCGACCTGAGGGGGTGAGGCCGCGCGGCGCGCTACCAGCACTCTAGCGCGCTGCCGTGGAGTGATTAGAGCGACCGGTCGACGGTGTATCGCGTCCCGACCCGGCAGGCTGGTTCTAGTCCAGCGGGGTATTCCGGGACACCAGCGGCACCGTCTGGGCGGCCCGACGGGCTGCCGTACCGAGACGGCCGACGTTTCAGAGCCTTCGATTCGCCTCGAAGGCTCCGTCGGCTGGGCGTCCTTGGGGTGAGCCGCGCCGTCTGGTTGTAGTGTTGACCGCGGTAGCCCCCCTACCTCATCCGGGTTCTGACCTCGGAGGGGATCGGACGTCGGGTGTAAGAGTGCAGGGGAGTCGTTTAGTGGGTGGGTCCTAAAATCCTTGGGCCCGCGGTCTGCTCACAACACCATGCAGATCCTTGAGTCTCACATACCCCGCGCGCCCCTTTTGCGCGGGGACCTCGTAGGAGGTTCGGCACTCTACCCGAAAAAAAAAAAAAAAAAAAAGGTCACAGACCTCAGTCTGAGAGAATCTTCCTTAGCAAGAGCAGTGCTTCTCTGAATCCATCATCGGATCGAAATGGGGACTCACTTCGAAGAACCGGCGTGTAACTCAATGGGTTTATTCCACAACGCGCTCCAGATCCGACACGCCCTCGGGTTTCTATCTATGAACCACACCGTCACCGGCGGCGGCCATTAAAAAAAATAAAATGTTATCTTAACCGAGCGCCGTCTCTTTCTAACGCGCCCGCGACGAGCGAGAAAGCGAATTGTTTACAATTTTCTGTAGAATGTCTGTAGACTCAAAAAAATTATGTATAACGCGGTATTTTTCCGTTCGCCGCTTGCACAGGCCAATGGATCTGGGTTCCGGATGTAATATTATTTTATTAGAGTTTATTGTTTAAAACTTTATTCGTTTTGATGGGTTCCGTTTTTATTATATTTTATAATTGAGTATAATAATCTATCTATCTATATATATATATAATGAATTGCTGTTCGTTAGTCTCACTAAAACTCGAGAACGGTTGGACCGATTTGACTAATTTTGGTCTTGAATTATTAGTGAAAGCCCAGAGAAGGTTTAAAAGGTAGATAAATATGAAAATGCTCGGAATTAAATAAAAATAACAATTTTGTTTAAATTTTACTTTGATGTGTCCCCCGTCGGACGGATTCGTTTTGTTTGTTTTAAGTTCAATTTACACAAAAGCTTAGGTCTTTTATTTATCGATTGAGGCACTACGAAGTCTGCCGGGTCAGCTAGTATTAAATAAAACATTGTGATATTTCTTTAACATTGAATGTTTATTAATACGCAATTTTTACATCTTTAAAATAAAGTCCGATTCACCTAGACAAAAGATCTCAGCTAAAAAGCTTATTAGTATAAAATGAAAGCAATCGAATTGAAAATCTCCCCTTTTTTAAGTCGCTTAAAACTGATTTTAATATAATTGTGACAAATCATACATATGTTCGGATGTTTCTTTTTTTGCTTAAGTAGTGGATGAGCTCACGGCCCAGCTCGTCTTAAGTGGTTATCGGAGCCCATAGACATCTACAATGTAACTGGTGGCAGGACCTCTTGTGAGTCCGCTCGGGTAGACTGTCTATTTCTGCCATGAAGCAGGTTTCGGTTTAAAGGGCTGGGCAGCCGTTGTAACTATACTGGGACCTTAGAACTCATATCTTAAGATGGGTGGCGGCATTTACATCTTAGATGTCTATGGTCTCCGATAACTACTTAACACCAGGTGGGCTGTGAGCTCGTCCACCCACCTCCCCCTCTCCTATTAAAGTTTGGGTTTAATGATCGTTTTTTCGACTTTAGTTTCGCCTGTAGCTAAATCACATTAGATATCAAGCCGTGATAATTGAAAGGCATGTGTATGCTATAGCTTAGATCGCTTGTGGGCGGATTCGCGTGCATCCGACATATAGACGTATCACATTATTGGATTTACAAATCTTATCACAAAAACTGTCATGTATATATCTGCTTATACTGCCTATAGATATCTACTATTAGAATTCAATTTAAAAGAAATCTTATTTGAATCGCAATAAACTTGATAAATTCTTACTGGTGGTAGGACCTCTTGTGAGTCCGCATGGGTAGGTACCAATACCCTGCCTATTTCTGCCGTGAAGCAGTAATGTGTTTCGGTTTGAATGGCAGGGCAGCCGTTGTAACTATACTGAGACCTTAGAACTTATATCTCAACGTGGGTGGCGCATTTACGTTGTAGATGTCTATGGGCTCCAGTAACCACCAGGTGGGCTGTAAGCTCGTCTACCCATTGAAACAATAAAAATAAAAAATATATTATACCTGAAAATCTCAATAAATTCTCCTTAAAGCACTAAATTAAGTCTGAAGATGTCTATCTAAATGCCGAAAGAGAGGTTCTTTATTATCCAACGTTAAGTACTACCAGTCTGTGAATACTTTTTTCTTTACAATATTTATATATAGTGGAATGCGACGGAAGGGTACGTCGTGGTACTAAACCCACAGACACAGTTCTGAGTTTCACGCCGGTACTTCTCAGCGGGTCGCGATTCCGATCTTGTGGTAAATTCTGCGAAGCACTGTTTTTGCTAGCGCTCTAGGACTAGTGTTAGCAAAGTCTCTTAGGCTGAGCCCCGTGAGCTGAGTGAAGCCTAATTCAACCGCTGTACCTACAAATTAATAGATTATTATATTTGACATGTTTTCATGAAGCCTAATTCAACCGCTGTTCAAATTATTAGCTAATTATTGACATGTTTATGTTTAATTGTTATGTTAAAAACTAAAAACACGCTTTTTATAGAAAATCCTTGATCTCTGATTTTTTAAGATCTTAAGAAAATGATAACCCCTCTACTCATATGTGTCAATAAAATATTTATAACAATTGACAACGCGCACTCCTCGCTTTTGTTTACAATCATTTTATTTACAATCTTTTAATTGGATTTTCTATAATAAAAGCACGTTTTAAAGTTTTTTTTTTTCAATTATTATTTATCTTATTGTCTTCATATCATTTCCCAAACATAGAACACTCTACTGTTTAGCGTGGTCATTAGCGTCGACTATTCTGTTTATTTAATATAGCAACATCGGACATGATAAAATGAAAATAATAAAACGCAACATTAAATTGTAAAAACATTTTTAATTTTGTAAGCGGCTCACGAACAGCGACGAAAATATTCAATACCATCAAAATGTTTTTGCCGAATATAATTATACTGGTAGATAGATAACCGAAATTTTTGTTCCCGATATTTCCAATGAGACAAAACGGTAATACTCATAATGTAAGTCCAAATTTTTTTTTCTCCCTACCTACGCTGATAGCCTTGAGAGGCTATTTCAGCTTCACCCTAGCGTGTAGCTCACGGGGCTCAATCTGGAGTGTTGCTAACACTGGCTCTAGCAAGAGCACTGCTTCACAGAATCTAAAAACCGGATCGGAAACGACACCCACTAAGAAGACCCGGGTTGTAATAATATTGCGCCGGCGCTATCTATGACCCCCGCATTCATCCCGGTGCGTTACACAATACAAAGCAAGTCCCCGGTCGCCGCCGACCCATTTAGCTTTATTCGCCGACGACACGACTGTTTACTATTCTAGTAGAAATAAGTCCCTAATCGCGAAGAAGCTTCAGAGCGCAGCCCTAGCCCTAGGACAGTGGTTCCGAAAATGGCGCATAGACATCAACCCAGCGAAAAGTACTGCGGTGCTATTTCAGAGGGGAAGCTCCACACGGATTTCCTCCCGGATTAGGAGGAGGAATCTCACACCCCCGATTACTCTCTTTAGACAACCCATACCCTGGGCTAGGAAGGTCAAGTACCTGGGCGTTACCCTGGATGCATCGATGACATTCCGCCCGCATATAAAATCAGTCCGTGACCGTGCCGCGTTTATTCTCGGTAGACTCTACCCCATGATCTGTAAGCGGAGTAAAATGTCCCTTCGGAACAAGGTGACACTTTACAAAACTTGCATAAGGCCCATCATGACTTACGCGAGTGTGGTGTTCGCTCACGCGGCCCGCACACACATAGACACCCTTCAATCCCTACAATCCCGCTTTTGTAGGTTAGCTGTCGGGGCTCCGTGGTTCGTGAAGAACGTTGACCTACACGACGACCTGGGCCTCGAATCAATTCGGAAATACATGAAGTCAGCGTCGGAACGATACTTCGATAAGGCTGTGCGTCATGATAATCGCCTTATCGTTGCCGCCGCTGACTACTCCCCGAATCCTGATCATGCAGGAGCCAGTCACCGTCGACGCCCTAGACACGTCCTTACGGATCCATCAGATCCAATAACCGTTGCATTAGATGCCTTCAGCCCTAATACTAGGGGCAGGCTTAGGGACCCCCGGTAACCGTACTCGTCGAACTCGACAAAGAGGTCGACGTGCAACCTAACCCATGCATCAGCCCGCTGAGTTTCTCGCCGGATCTTCTCAGCGGGTCGCGATTCCGATCCGGTAGTAGATTCATTCGCGAAACAATTGCTCTTGAGTTGTTAGGTCTCCTTCGGAGGCGCTCGGGCAGTTGTTAGCAAATCCCGCCCCTCTTGGCTGAGCCTTTGCTCGCCCACCTGTCCTGGTGAAACTGGAAAGGCCTTCGGGCCCCCAGTAAACTTTCAATTATAAAAAAAAAAAAAAACAAAGCAAGTCCGACAAAAAAAAAACTCGGACCTCACGTAAATTCCCTTCCACGGCGTCAGACCAGCGGTGCTTGGGCCTCCCTACGGGGCGGCGTCCCTCCTGTACACCCGTTTCACAGCCCGAGCTATCAGAGCCTCCGCCCCTTCATCTCGCACAGGCCAATATCATTGTATGGATGCGATGCAATGACGCTTACACAGAAAGAAGCGAAGAAGATCAAAAACTACTGTCGTGCCGTGCAACCTCTTTGACAGGACATTAGACCTACAACGACTAGACACAGACTTGACAAGAATTCAAAAATAAAGAGAGAAATGGAACGAGGGCGGACGTGACTAGCGGCGGGCAGTACTTTCATTGACTTCCTAAAAGACGGACACGAACCTGACGACAAGGAACGAATTGACCGTTTAACAACTGAGAAAGATATTAGGACCAACCAGGTCAGAGATTACGGGTTTTTTTTTATTGCTTAGATGAGTGGAGGAGCTCACAGCCCACCTGGTGTTAAGTGTTTACTGGAGCCCATAGACATCTACAACGTAAATGCGCCACCCACCTCGAGATATAAGTTCTAAGGTCTCAGTATAGTTACAACGGCCGACCCACCCTTCGAACCGAAACGCATTACTGTTTCACGGTAGAAATAGTCAAGGTGGTGGTATCTAGACGTGCGGACTCACAAAAGGTCCTACCAGTAAAAAGTTCTTGGCGCGTCCAGAAAAACAAAGATGTGTATAGGCTTTTTGGTGAGCCAAATATGTAAGAAGTTGATACATTAATATTGTTTTGTATATGTGGTATATTTTATAGCTTTAATCGCATCGCTTAAGGTAAAAAAAAACAGATAAATACAGGAATATTGAGAGGAAAAAAGCAGTGTGTTTATTACGCCAAAGTTTCGTACTCTGGGAATGTTTGTCCGACTGCTATTATGTTATTTGCCAGGGGTGGCCAACTTGATTAGAACCAAGATCTACTGTCTACTGACGAAACAATCTAAATATCTAAAATAAACCTGAAAAAAAGTGTGTGTGTCCGCTCCGACGCACGACTGGAGTTTACTCCTCAAGAACGATTATAAAATAAATAACGCGGCCGCGCGTTGGCTCCTGATTGGCGCGCGCACGCATCACGCAATCAGGAGCCAATCAGGCGCCTAACGCATTTCGTGTGACATGCTAGTACGATTTTGATTGGCGCGCGCACGCATCACGCAATCAGGAGCCAATCAGGCGAATAACGCATTTCGTGTGACATGCTAGTACGATTTTGATTGGCGCGCGCACGCATCACGCAATCAGGAGCCAATCAGGCGCATAACGCATTTCGTGTGACATGCTAGTACGATTTTGGTCCCCATAATTTTCATACCCCGGGCCTATATATGTAAATCGATTCTAAAGGAGTAAACTCCAATTATATAATAAAAGAGGACTATTGTGTAGAAGAGAGGATAAATAATGTAACGTAATGGTCATTAGCAAATGATAAAAGATGAAGATGATACATGCAGCAATTGGTGATTGCCTTGCGCAGTTTGTTCTATGTATATATATTTTTTGTCTTACCACGATCGACCCACTTCGATAAAGCGGCACGACACGAGAACCCTCTCATCGTGGCCGCCGGCAACTACATTCCCGATCCTGCTGACAGAATGGAAAGCAGTCGACGTTGCCCCAAACACGTCATTTCGGATCCTCCCGATCCACTAACGGTGCTTTTAGGTACCTCAAGCACTGGTCATCGTTCTCGTCGAACCCGTCGCTTGCGGCGAAGGGCTCGATGAGTAAATTAACCCTCAGACACAGCCCACCGAGTTTCTCGCCGGATCTTCTCAGTGGGTCGCGTTTCCGATCCGATGGTAGATTCTGCAAAGCGCGGCTCTTGCTAGGGTTCGTGTTAGCAACATCGTCAGGCTTGAGCCCCGTGAGCTCACTTACTAGTTAAGGTTCCGCTGAAATAGCCTCTCAAGGCTCTCAGCTTAGGTAGGAAAACCAAAAAACACGATCAACCAGACGATCGCGATCTACCGGTTGCCCACCCCTGTTATATGCGATAGAATAAATTCTTTACATCTACTCTTCATCTTGATCAGAACGTGGCGGATTTTCGGTTTCGGTCTGAAGGACGGGGCAGGGGTTTTACTGTAAAATTGAGACTCAGATCTCTCATTTTACATTTCTGATGTCTATTCCGGTAACGATTTAAAACTAAATGGGCCGTAAGCTTGTCCAAACTAAGCAATGAAAAAAGCATTCAAAGTCGCTGTATTGGAGGCTTGTGGACGAGCCAACGACTGCGCCATCATACGAACGGAAAGACATTACGGCTTCAGGACTGAAACAGGCGGCTGAAAAGCGCCAGTTTGTCACCATTACCTGTCCACATGTATCATGTACCATCACCACGATGATACCTACCAGTGCGGGCTCACATGACTCTCTAGTTCCTGGTCTCGTCCCCTTAACGTGAACATCAAAATCGTCGTCCTTGAAGCGACCGAACCAATCGCGGTAAGTTGTTACTTGCAGAGCGACATCGCCGTAAACTTATCTATATATCTAATATTAAAAAAAAAAGACATGCCCGCTGAGTTTCTTCCCAGTTCTTCTCAGGACAGAGGCTAGTTTTTGTGAATTGGCGTTAGTTCTTTTTGACGTTCAACAAGTATGTACTTTCATTTATGTTGAATAAAATTTTTTTGATTTGATTTTATACCTAGTCAGGTCATAAATTCTGTCACATGTTTAATGTAAAATAATTGAAACAAGTTTATTCATTATAGCGACCCGCCCTCGCTTCGCTTCGGAAACATTAAAACACACATGAAACAAAAAAAAAAAAATAAAAAAAAAAGTAGCCTATGTTCATCAGGGACAATGTCGGCTTCTAATGGAAAAAGAATTTTTCAAATCGGTCCAGTAGTTTCGGAGCCTATTCGAAACAAACAAACAAACAAATCTTTCCTCTTTATAATATTAGTATAGATATAGATGTAACCATTCATATACCAAAATGAACTTAACAAAACATAGATTCTTATGACACTAATGTTTATTCAAAATGACCTCCGTGATTTTGAATACAGGCCTTCAATCTGCGCGGCCAGTCGTCTATCGCAGCACGAACGAGGTCCATGTCAATATCGGCGGCTGCCTTAATCAAGGATGTCTTGAGTGACTCCAAATTGGGATGAGGCTTCGTGCCGGATGAAGTCGATTTCACGCGCCGCCAGCCAGTCTTGTGTGCTCTTCGCTCTATGAGCTGGCGCCGAATCTTGTTGGAATACCCAGTGCCTGTTATTGAACATGGTATGAGAAACAGGTTCCACAAGGTTCGTCAGGACTGTATTTTGATACACAACTGCATTCGTTTTTACACATTTCTCACAAAAATGTACCTCTGTTAAGCCCCAATAAGAAACTCCCAACCATACCATGAGCGAGGATGGAAAATGACCTCGTTGGACACGCGGAATACGGTTGCTCGCTTCTTCACTACCGTGTGCGTACACCTTATCATTTTGTTTGTTGTAGCTCTCTTCTACGGTAAAAATTTTTTCATCCGAAAAAAGAATTTCCCGATATTTTTTTCCCGCGTACCGGTTCAACAAAGCGCGGCATCTCTTCAGTCTCAGGTCCATTAGACGAGCATTCAAACGATGTCCTGTTTTTCTTCGATATGCCCGAAGCCCTAAGTCTTCATTTAACACCCTTTTCACCGTGGTTCTGCTTAACCCCATCTGAAGGGCCAACAGTTTCTGCTTACGTTTGGGATTTCTTTGAATTCGCGTCTTCACAGCTTTTATCACTGCTGGAGTCCTAACAGACCGAGGGCGACCACTTCTTGACCTGTCATCTACACTAGAGTCTTCATTGTATCGTTTGATGGTACGATAAACGAATCTTTTGGTTATATTCAAATTTTTCAGTATGTTAAAAACTTGAAATGGCGCGTAACCGCAACGATGCAAAGCAATAATTGCAACACGGTCTTCTTTAAGCGTCCACTCCATATTTAAAAATGAGTAAAATTCTAAAAGTATACATTTTTATTTTCATGAACAATTCGAAATTCGAATTCAATAAACTTTTTTGTGGCCAGCATTCTAAAAGAAAAGTTTTTACTGTGTGACAATACTTATGACCTGACTAGTTATATATAAAAATGAATTGCTGTTCGTTAGTCTCGCTAAAACTCGAGAACGGCTGGACCGATTTGGCTAATTTTGGTCTTGAATTATTTGCGGAAGTCCAGAGAAGGTTTAAAAGGTAGATAAATGAATGAAAATGCTCGGAATTAAATAAAAATAACAATTTTGTTTTTCCTTTGAGGTGTCCCACGTCGGACGGATTCCTTTAGTTTGTTTTAAGTTTATTTTATACAAAAGTTTAGGTCTTTTATTTATCAATTGAGGCACTACGAAGTCTGCCGGGTCAGATAGTTTTATAATTATAATAATAATAGCTAGTGGTACCGCAGTAGTCGAAATTCGACTATAATTAAGTTAAATTATAAGTTTGAACATTCTTCTTCTTTTTCCAGTGCCTCTTCAATCCTGAAGGTTGGCCGTTAGCTTCCTATATTCATTTCTATCAGCAGCCAGCCGGAACAGCTGTTCGACGGAGGCAATAGTTTGAAAATTATTAAGATTATATTGTAAAAACTGAAGTTTTATACTTCTTTCTTTACAGAAGATTCACAGATTTCGCTAAGACTACACTATAGACAAATAATATTAAAGATAAACAATATTAACCTATTCTCAATTTGACCACAGACTTTAAACAATAACAAAAGTTTGATAATAAACAAAGAGTATATCTGCACTCCTTCTCTATATCATTACACAGTATAAAACAATGTTGCTGTCTCTGTCCCTATATCCCTATGTATGCTTAAATCTTTAAAACTACTCAACGGATTTTGATGCGGTTTTTTTAATAGATAGAGTGATTGAAGAGGAAGGTTTATATGTATAATAACATCTATTCAATAGTGGAGAAATCAATAATAAATTACAGTTTCCGAAGCGAAGTGAGGGCGGGTCGCTAGTAAATTATAAACTAAAACAAGCATATGTCGGGTTACAACTCAGACATCAGGAATGAAACCGAGGCAACACAGGAATTTATTACTTTTAAATAATCATTTATCGTAGCCCAGTAATTTAAATAGACTATAAAAATTGGGTAGATACCACCACCCCGCCTATTTCTGTCGTGAAGCAGTAATGCGTTTCGGTTTGAAGGGTGGGGCAGCCGTTGTAACTATACTGAGACCTTAGAACTTATATCTCAAGGTAAGTGGCGGCATTTACGTTGTAGATGTCTACGGGCTTCGGTAACCGCTTAACACCAGGTCGAGAACGAGAGCTCGTTCACCCACCTAAAAGCAATAAAAAAGGGCAATTTTTTAAATGGCGAATGGCAATGTAGACGGTCACATAGGGCAGTACTATCTGTCAGAGACAGAGTTCCGTGCAATCACCGCAATAGGGACAGTATTATTTTTTTCATCCTACCTAACCTAGTAGCCTTGAGAGGCAATACCAGCGTAACCGAAAGAGTAGGTGAGCTTTCAGGGCTCAAGCCGGAGTGTTGCTAGCACTGGCCCTAGCAAGAGCAGTGCTTCGCAGAATCTACTACCGGATCAATAATGTCTAAGCTTTTCTCGAATCGTGGCCATAATAAAAACAATTTTTTTACCTTTTTTTAAGCTTAATTTCCAACTTTCAAATGCTTTACGGTTTTCGTGGTCACACACTTCCGTGGTGATTAAGCCGTAAAAGTTATTTTAATTAGAATTACTGTCTTATTAAAAAAATCTCACTTTAATTTTCCTCATCACTTCTCACTGATCTCCGTTATCAATTGTTATCTGAAAGCACAATACTAAGGTTGTTAAGTGTCTCACGGAAGCTGTGAGGCCATTGGCTGTCAAACCCATCACTTTCAGAGCGATATTGTCTTTAACAACAACACAAGCGTTTCTTATATTCGATGACGGTAAACACAGTTAAAGGTTTTATTAAAGCTTTTTGGTCATATCTCCAGAAAAGAGGACTCGATTGAGAGACTAGTGCTTCAAGTCCGGGTGGAAGGCAAGAGATCACGCGGCAAATTACCAATCCGTTGGACATAAGGCATAATAATTAAGGCAACTGGATTCCACCACATGCGCTAAACGCCTGGAAACGCCAGACCTCGATGTGATTCGCCAGGAAGGGAATACTCGAGTACATAAGGGACCTAGCGAATGTTTCTACGTGTACATCGTCAGCACAATCACGACCACTCTGTCAAGAGTCTCTAACTAAAAAGAAACACCATTAATAAATAAATACAAATATATGGTAAAATTCGTAAGTAATGCTTAGAAATAAACTTAGTTTTTTCCCTACCTATGCTGATAGCCTTGAGAGGCTATATCAGCTTCACCCTAGCTAGCTCTGGCCCTGGCAAGAGCAGTGCTTCGCAGAATCTACCACCGGATCGGAAATGCGACCCACTGAGAAGATCCGGCGAGAAACTCAGTGGGCTGTGTCTATCGATTCATTCACTTGTAGAGTCCTTCGATCGCAAGCGACGGGTTCGACGAGAGCGGTGACCGGTGCTTGAGGTACCTAAAAGCACCGTTAGTGGATCGGGAGGAACCGTAATGACCGCAATCTTATTTATGAAGGCCTACTTATTTATTTATTATTATTCGCTGTTTATTTTCTTTTCTTTTTTATATGAACCTATATGTAATTTAAGTTTGACTTAAATGTGTATCTGAATGAATGGATTAAGTATTATTGTCTGAAAAATAAATGAATTATTATTATTATACTATATTTATTTAAAATCTTATTAATTATACTAAATTTTTCTTTAAATAATAAAAATACAAATTTTAAAAAACACTATATAAAAATAGATTGCCGCTGATGGCGGTGTCTACGACACAAGCCACCAGTGGTTAGGACTCCATAGTGAAAAACCTCTTCACAATACGCGCAGTATCGAAGATAGCTGCCTTCTGTGTCAGGCCCCTAACCCAGCTGGATAACGAAATTTCTGTAGGTGTTGATAGAAACTTTTCGCTATCAAACCATGTACCGACATGACTATTGGAACAAATATGGTTGAATCAACATGCCACATGGCGGTAGTCTCGTGGGACAGGTCTAAATATTTTATATTGTCCTTTTCTGCCTTCACGGGGTTCTCGTCATGAGGAATGGTGACATCCAACATTCCTCGACGCGCAGACCGATCTATTATCACAATATCTGGCTTATTGGCAACAATATACCTATCCGTGATAATAGATCGGTCCCGATAGAGCGCGACATGACCATTTTCAAAAACTGATTGTGGTTAGTATTGGTAATAAGGTACTGCAGAAACAATTATTATTTAACACATGTTCCCTTTTTAACACATCTGCATAAGCCCGTCCTGTGCCAAAGAAAAACCTTGAAAACTTTTTGGTTTTAAAAATAGATGTTTCTTAGACAGAATCATTCACCTGTCTGTCGTTCAGTTTTGTATAATATATAATATACTGTTTAAAATTTTTTATTTATTAAGAGACTAGCTGACCCGGCGCAGACTTCGTAGTGCCTCAATGGATAAATAAAAGACCTAAACTTTAGTATATAAAATAAACTTAAAACAAACAAAAGGAATCCGTCCGACGGGGGACACTTTCTCTCTCTCTCTTCGATCGGTTCCTCACTGCTGAGGATCGTGACTCCGTCCGATTTCGTCAACCAACTGTCTCCATCGATCCCGCCCTGCAGCCCGGTGGAGTGCGTCGCTGATAGGTATCCCCAGTTCCTCCGCTATTTGGTCCGACCATCGTTTGGGACCTCTACCCCTAGGCCTTTTTCCCTCTATTTTACCGGTCACCACAAGGCGTTCCAAATTGCTGGTATCCCTACGTGCAACATGACCAATAAAACGGGGGACACATCAAAGGGAAAACAAAAATGTTATTTTTATTTAATACCGAGCATTTTCATATTTATCTACCTTTTAAACCTTCCCTGGACTTCCACTAATAATTCAAGACCAAAATTAGCCAAATCGGTCCAGCCGTTCTCGAGTTTTAGCGAGACTAACGGACAGCAATTCATTTTTATATATACCTAGTCAGGTCATAAGTATTGTCACACAGTAAAAACTTTTCTTTTAGAATGCTGGCCACAAAAAAGTTTATTGAATTCGAATTTCGAATTGTTCATGAAAATAAAAATGTATACTTTTAGAATTTTACTCATTTTTAAATATGTAGTGGACGCTTAAAGAAGACCGTGTTGCAGTTATTGCGTTGCATCGTTGCGGTTACGCGCCAATTCAAATTTTTAACATACTGAAAAATTTTAATATAACCAAAAGATTCGTTTATCGTACCATCAAACGATACAATGAAGACTCTAGTGTAGATGACAGGTCAAGAAGTGGTCGCCCTCGGTCTGTTAGGACTCCAGCAGTGATAAAAGCTGTGAAGGCGCGAATTCAAAGAAATCCCAAACATAAGCAGAAACTGTTGGCCCTTCAGATGGGGTTAAGCAGAACCACGGTGAAAAGGGTGTTAAATGAAGACTTAGGGCTTCGGGAATATCGAAGAAAAACAGGACATCGTTTGAATGCTCGTCTAATGGACCTGAGACTGAAGAGATGCCGCGCTTTGTTGAAGCGGTACGCGGGAAAAAAATATCGGGAAATTCTTTTTTCGGATGAAAAAATTTTTACCGTAGAAGAGAGCTACAACAAACAAAATTATAAGGTGTACGCACACAGTAGTGAAGAAGCGAGCAACCGATTTCCGCGTGTCCAACGAGGTCATTTTCCATCCTCGCTCATGGTATGGTTGGGAGTTTCTTATTGGGGCTTAACAGAGGTACATTTTTGTGAGAAAGGTGTAAAAACGAATGTAGTTGTGTATCAAAATACAGTCCTGACGAACCTTGTGGAACCTGTTTCTCATACCATGTTCAATAACAGGCACTGGGTATTCCAACAAGATTCGGCGCCAGCTCATAGAGCGAAGAGCACACAAGACTGGCTGGCGGCGCGTGAAATCGACTTCATCCGGCACGAAGACTGGCCCTCCTCCACTCCAGATTTGAATCCGTTAGATTACAAGATATGGCAACACTTGGAGGAAAAGGCGTGCTCAAAGCCTCATCCCAATTTGGAGTCACTCAAGACATCCTTGATTAAGGCAGCCACCGATATTGACAAGGACCTCGTTCGTGCTGCGATAGACGACTGGCCGCGCAGATTGAAGGCCTGTATTCAAAATCACGGAGGTCATTTTGAATAAACTTTAGTGTCATAAGAATCTATGTTTTGTTAAGTTCATTTTGGTATATGAATGGTTACATAATGAATAAACTTGTTTCAATTATTTTACATTAAACATGTGACAGAATTTATGACCTGACTAGGTATAGATAGATTAAGGGCTTTAAATGTTGTTTTCTTATTATATTACAGAAAACACAATTAAGTCTTTTTTTTATTGCTTAGATGGGTGGACGAGCTCACGGCCGCTTACCGGGCCCATGGATACCTACAACGTAAATGCTGCCGCCCACCTTGAGATATGAGTTGTAAGGTCTCAGTATACATGGTTACAACGGCTGTCCCACCCTTCAAACCGGAACGAACTGCTTTACGGCAGAAATAGGCGGGGTGATGGTTCCTACGCATGCGGACTCACAAGACGTCCTACCCCCAGTAAATACGCAAATTATATTTTTGCGGGTTTGATTTTTGTTACACGATGTTATTCCTCCATCGTGGAAGTCATTCGTGAACATTTGTTAAGTACGAATTTCATTAGAAAAATTGGTACCGACCGTTGTTGGTTGGATTCGAACACCGGTGGATCGGAAGATACGAATGCACCGGACGTCTTATCTTTTAGGCCACGACGACATCGCCTTCGACTTCGTCTTTTATTATTTATTCATTGTGGAGTTTTCCATATCATTATCTTTATATCTATGTGATGGGATCTTGGAACGTCATTTTCACCGACTTCAAGACTGACTTGAAAATATTAATACGTTTCGTTTTTTTTTCTTACCTATTCTAGTAACCTCCAGGAGTTATAGTAGATTCACAGAGGGAGTAGGTGATTTACGGGGCTCAAACATGACGACGTTGCTAATATTAGCCCTAGCAAGAACGGTGCTTCGCAGAATCTATCACCGGATCGGAAACGCGACCCGCTGAGAAGATCCGGCGAGAAACTCAGTGGGCTGTGTTTGTGGGTTAATTTACTCGCCGAGCCCTTCGTCTCAAGCGACGGATTCGACATGAACGATGACCGGTGCTTGCGGTACCTAAAAGCACCGTTAATGGATCGGGAGAATCCGTAATGACGTGTTTAGGGCGACGTCGACTGTTTATCATTCTGTTCGCAAGATCAGGAACATAGTTACAGGCGGCCACGACGAGAGGGTTTCCGTGTCGTGCCACTTTCTCGAAATGATACGTTATTGGTGGTAGGACCTCTTGTGAGTCCGCACCACCCTACCTATTTCTGCCGTGAAGCAGTAATGCATTTCGGTTTGAAGAGTGGCGCAGCCGTTGTAACTATACTGAGGTGGATGGCGCATTTACGTTGTTAGATGTCTATGGGCTCCAGTAACCACTTAACACCAGGTGGGCTGTGAGCTCGTCCACCCATCTATGCAATAAAAAAATTAATCACGAACCGATTATAGTTAACAATAATTTTATTATCATGACCATCAGAATAAATTTTTTTTTTAATCTAATACAGAACTGTATTTGTTATTTTATCACTCTAAACGGATAATGTAGGTTAGTACCCCGGATCTAATTAGGTAATTAACAGAGCCCGTAGTCATGATTTAGTGAATGCCACCAACCCTACAAAACGGAGGTCACAGTTCCAATTTTATAGTAACAACGTATTATTTGGACATATTTTTTTTTTATAATGAGGTATTATGTGGTTGAATGAGGTTTTCTTATTTTTATTATATATTCCCTCATCGTTCACAGCACTACATACCTCTTTCACTCATTTACCACATCCTTACACACTTACAATAAGTTAGTTTTTTTTTCTACACTAGAAATTCCCTAGAAATCTTATATATGGCAAAACAATGTTTGCCGGGTCAGCTAGTATTATATAATATTATTACTTTTAATACCAGATATCCTGCGCGTAGATCACATTGCACTAATCTTTTTGCACTTGAAGTTCACAAAAATAACATCTAATACTTTAATCCCATTGTTAGAATGGCACGACAATATAATGAGTTGGCAAGTGGCTACACTGATCTTGATATCATTGAGAATATTTTTTATAAATAGTGTAAATTAGTTAACATAATATTCTCAAATAATTAATTTTGTCCAGTTAATGATACCTTAGATTTTAATCAGATAATAACTGTGTGTGTGTGTGTGTGTGTGTGTGTGTGTGTGTGTGTTTGTGTGTGTGTGTGCGTGTGTGTGCGTGTGTGTGTGTGTGTGTGTGCGTGTGTGTGTGTGTGTGTGTGTGTGTGTGTGTGTGTGTGTGTGTGTGTATACATGGTATTTAGGCATATGTTCAGTTGTTAAATTTTTTCCTGTTTTGAATAATCCAGATTGTTACGTTAAACATTTAAACTTATAATTTCTATGATTGTTATTTGTTTTGTGCATCATTAAAAGGAAAAAGAAGTAGTCACCGGAGCTAATACACATCTACGACGTAAATTCCGGCACCCATCTTGACATATAAGCAATACCGTCTTTACCATAAGGGCACACGGGGCCCGTGCCCAGGGCCCCCTTTCTCAGGGGGCCCCGAAAGACCGACAATTTCTCTCACACAAAACATTTTTTCGGGCATATTACACTTTTTTCACAAATCAGTAATCAGAAGGTATTTACAAGGCATATACTATGCCTATAATAGAAGATTTTGCTCAACAGAAATCCCTAAAGAAACCGTTATCGAAATCGTAACCAAAAAACCAGCAGCATTCTAATATCATTAATGACATTATATCATACTGTATTTGATTACCCATAATAAATGGTCTTACTCAGTAAAAAAATGTTATTATAATTCGCTTTTTTAACTTTCCAAAAGGGCCTCAAATTCTTGTGTGCCCAAGGACCCCATCCTAGTTTAAGACGTCCCTGGATATAAGTTCTAAGGACTCAGTATACTATTACAATAGCTACCCCACCCTTCAAACCGAAACGCATTACTGCTTCACAACCTGCGGGTAGGTACAACCCGTGGTGGTACCTACCCGCGCGGACTCACAAGAGGTCCTACCACTAGTAAAGCAGTACCGTAGAGAAACTCGTTTTGAAATGTACCTAATCACCCTATATAAACGGCCAGTATTTTTTCCGCAGATATTGTCATATTATTTTGAAATATTTCCGTTACAGCGATATGAGTACTTATATCCTTTATTTTAAAATTAAACTAGTGAGTGATCCCGCAGTAGTCGAAATTCGACTATAATTAATTGAAATTGTAAACTTGTACACTATTATGATTCTATTTTCAAAGACTATTTCATAAATCACAAATTTCGCCAAGACTACACTATAGAAAAATATTAATAAAGACAAACAATATTTAATCTATTCTCAATTTGGCCACTGACGTCAAAACAAAAGTTTGACAATAAATAAATAGTATGCATGCGTGTGTGCGTCAAATACATGGTAGTGTGTATAATGTTTTTTTTATTGATTTAATGTATTTTTTAGGCAAAATTAAAAAAAAAAAATTAAAAATATTAACTTTCTGCACTCCTTCCCTATATTCTCTATAAGTGTGGGAAATTTCATATTCCTCCGTCCGCGCAATTTTCGTAAAAAGTTTTTCTTTCACGTTTTAAATATTTTAAAATGAAATGATTGAGTTGGAATTATAAATACTAAGCGTATTGAATAGAACGTTTACTGTGAGACATCCAACTCTCAAGTATGGAACTTAGTGCACACACACACACACACACACACAAACATAAATAAATTGAAACCAGTGGCTGTTTTATACATACAGAAAAGACTAGGGCTTGCCCTAACGAGTTTTAGTTCTGTGCCGCCGATTCGTGTATACCGTTTTACGAGAATCAGGGTTGTCCCTCTTTTCTTTCAAGATCCGAATACCAAATTATTGGTACAACTATCCCATCCCTCCTATAACGCGGTAGATACGTGCCTACAAAGTCCCGTGTTGTGCGAAATCGTGTTATATGCGACTAGAAGCCAGTACAAAAAGGACGAATAACATTTCTGAATGAAACATCTCAACTGTGCATGTATGTATTTTTTTAGCTATTGTACATTAAAAATAAGCATTAAAATTTCTGTTATTCCTATATATTGGGTGTTCATAGTGCATAATGTGACTTTGTAAATGATTTTAAAACAAAAATCCCGTTATCGTGTTGTAGAAATACCGCATGTTGTAACAGGGTTTTGGGGATTTTTTTCTTTTCGTGTTAGGGTGGAACCGTATTGTAAAATACCGTGTTACCTTCATGAATACTAAAAATAACAAATAAAAAACCGACTTCAACATAATAAAAATAAGAATATAATCAGTGTAGCCGAAGTCAATTAAAAAATCATTAATAAGCTATCTCAAAGACTACTTAGTCGGATCACGATAAAATGGGAACACATTAGAAACACCAGCTTTTAAATAAAAATCATCAAAATCGGAGCACCTAAAAAAAAGGTCTGAGCTAACACAAATAAAAAAAAATACAGTCGAATTGAGAACATTCTAATATTTTTTTTAAATCATTCAAAACGATACAAGATTCTTGTTTTATTTTATTGTTAAATCTAATATCGGCAATATTAGAAGGGTTCTAGTAACTTCTAAGTTCGTCATCAGACCAGACGGTAGTTCGGATGTCGTCGTGGCCTAAAGGATAAGCCGGTACACTTGTATCGAGCGACGTGACTGTGCCGATTCTCGCGGACCACGACGGGGCAACGCAAAGCCGTCTGGTCATTGTGTCTTGTCGGATCCTTCGGATTCACTCCCGGTGCTTTTAGACCTCTCAAGCACAGGTCACCGTCCTCATTAAACTTGTCGATTACGACGAACTAACCCATAGACATAGACCACTGAGTTTCTCGCCGGATCTTCTCAATGGGTCGCGATTCCGATCCGGCGGTAGATTCTGCGAAGCAATGCTCTTGCTAGGGCTAGTGTTAGCAAATTCTCTCAGGTTGAGCCCGTGAGCTCACACCTACGTGTTCGGGCGTAGCTGGATTAGCCTCTTAGGTTACCAGCGAATACGTGGGGAAATAAAAGTGCCGATATTCGAATCCCGGAGGCAATTTTTTATAGAAATATGTACTTAATTAATGTTCAGGAATGCCTTCCAATGTGAAGGAACAATGTCGTGTAATAAAAATCGTGCCACAAAAATGAAAAAAATCACCAAAATTACTGGTGGTAGGGTTTTTTGTAAGTACATGCGGGTAGTTACCACTAGCCTGTCTATCTCTATAGTGAAACAGTTATGCGTTTCAGTTTTAAGGGTGTGACCGCCGTTGTACTGAAAAACTTAAGCCCCATGACTCAATATGAGTGGCGACCTTTGCGTTGTAGATGTCTATGGGCTCATGTAACCACTAAACACCATGAGCTTTGCACTGACCTGCGCAACGGTACCTCATTTTTTATTTCTCTTAAAATACAATATGTTTAACCACAAAAAATTACACCCCGTTTTTAGTAAAACTTTTAGTCACAGTCTAATAAAATAAACCAACAGATCAGACTCTAATACTCAATAATTGACCAGAAATAACCTCATCATGCATTGTGATTGATAAACTTAAATTCATTCAGTGATTTTTGAGAATGATTTTTGACATATTCTTCTTCAAGCGAGGCTTGCGGAGAGTGCTCAAAGATTTGGCTGTGTCTACCATTGCTGTTGTCCATGAGCGATTGTCGTTTGTTGAGTTGAGTTACAACAGAATTGTTATCACAACAGAGGCCGTAAATATAATAAACATACCTTCAACATAAGACATTTAGATTTTTAATTTTTTACAATATAAATATTTTTTTTCTATTTGCAACTCATATTATTATGCAGAATTCAATGACGAATAAAATACTATATGAAGCCAGCATATAAATTTACATTCTAAGTTACATTCAGTCATTTATTAAGTATCCTAGAATATCCAACAATGATTTTCTTGAACTTATTATAGTGTTTATCTTAAAGATGAAGCTAGTATATATTCAGTCATCAATAAAATCTATTTAATAATAATTGTAATAGAATATGTTCAATTGTGTTTGTAAATTACTGAATAAATAAAATTGTCATGACATTCAAGGTTCAAATATCTTTTAATTACAAGATGATGTAATTAATTATCTATGATTAAGGTAAGTTCCAAGTCACTGGCTGTTCTTAAGCTTCATAAGGTTCCTGACCTAATAGAAAACTGCTCTATAATTCGCCTCCACCTCCTTCAATATACATTTAATAAGTATAATAATATGGAATACTTAAAAACTACGTACTAAGAATTTTTGGAGTGAAAACCGAATTAAATCCCTGTTTTGACTGACCAAGTGAGACCATAGATATTATACAAGATTATTTAAGTTTGACTAACAATAATAACACACTTTTTATTGAAGTATATTGACTCAATAGGCCTTTTTAGTTTCTGTCAACTATTTAATTAATGTAAGTTATTTAATTTTAAGTTCACTATTCGATCAAATCTTGTGTCGAGTGGGAACTTTTTTAATTTCATTGCCAAACATCTTTAACATAGTATGTTGGATGTATTGTAGGGTTTTCCAAATAAAGAACACTTAGCTAATTTTCTAGAATAACTTTAGAATACTAGAATTATTGTCACTTAATTTGAAACACTTGAATTATGTATTTGTTAGTTGTAGATGGCTTACCCTACAAACCAGAATACAGTAACTATAAAAAGTAATAAACTTTTCATAACTTTTAAAATTGATGAAAAAAAGAACTCAGAAAGCTTTTAATCAGATAGAACATATTAAAATAAAACTCAACTATGTCTTTAAATAAATAAAAATTTAAAAGTTTTTTGATTTGATTAGAAATTTATCTACTTTTCTACTTTTTTTTTCAGTGAAGATTATATTTGATTTTGTCATGAATTTTCAGTTATTTTTTTAACATTAAAATAACAGGACTATAACTAAAATACTAGAAGGTATTATTACTGATATAATATTATTGATAAGCTAATCCATATAAATAAGGTTTAACATAGAAAACATGTTATGTCAGGATAACT
The DNA here is from genome assembly GCF_030267445.1 of Bombyx mandarina. Taxonomy (NCBI): domain Eukaryota; kingdom Metazoa; phylum Arthropoda; class Insecta; order Lepidoptera; family Bombycidae; genus Bombyx; species Bombyx mandarina. The sequence goes on along the minus strand of NC_143230.1, from coordinate 8,107,999 downwards.
ATAGCATTTCATATTTTAAAAAGTTAAGTTGATAATTTTCAAATGCTTGTAACAAGTACTAAAAGTAGTTTAGAGGCAAAGGTCTTTGAACTCATTTTACATTTAGAATATATTTTTTTAATTAGTGTCGTGAGTTATCTGTGCTTGTACCCAGTTCAAAATGAACGAATATTGTAACAGAATGTCATAAATGAAACCCCAGCTGATAGTGAAAAGGTCTATGACCCCTAGTTCCAATTTCAAATGATCTATAGGCATGGGAATGTTTTATTTTATGGATCATTTAAATCGATCCTGATCTAGAAGATATGTATTTTAAATTTTTAAATCTATTAATAGGTTAGGGTCGCGAACTAATAAAATGTTATGATTTCAGGTTTGAAACGGTATTTCTAGCGCTCGGTAATTGTGCTCTTGCAGTTAAAGTGCACTATATTTTTTGTAGTGTGCAGCCCTCGGAGGTCACTCTAGAATGGTCTAATACTTACACGATTGACCGATCACGGCAGGCGGCAGTACTTGTTTATTGTCCCCGCCTGGTCTGAATTTACTTCAGCATCCGTTACAGCACAAAAACAACACAAACGTACACTTTCACGTTAGGAATGCACCAGTCACTATCAACACAAACAAACATTTCGATTGTATGACTGGAGTCAACGATCGCATATTACATGTTCCACACCACTAACCCATATTTGGTCACTTTATTACTGTGTAATCAACAGAATTATTACCAATTTACGGCACCGCGCTCGACGTCCGTTCGCTGCTGAGAAAATACAAAGTAAAATATTTTTCGAAAGCGCATAGACTCGACGCGAACCTTTCGAAAATGTACAAATTACGGTAGCGCGCTAAATAGGAAAATCGATAAGGCCGTCGGTACGCTGCCGATTCGAAACTAGAATAATAATTTATCAAAAAATGTAATAAAAACGACATTATTTTCATATGACGGCCCCGAGCCCCGAGCTGTCAGAATTTTCTACGTTCAGCGCGACCGATTCGTGTCGTGGCCCGTTGAAGCGTTTCACTCCGAGCGGTCCCTTCATTTAGAATCGGTCGGTTTGGCTCGATTGCCGAGCGAAACCCGACCGTATCGACTTTGCCACTTAAGACTTTCGTATTTGGCGCTAATTGCGAAAAATACGAAACGGATACGAATTTGTTTGTAAAACTTACGACAACCGGTAATCAGTCGATCGGAAAATTCCAAATAATAAACGAGGAGCGGGCGCGCGGTGTCCACTGAATGAAACGCGAGACACTGTTTTCGAAACGGCAGTGCCTCGACGTCATTTTTGGCGTATTTTGAGTTGGAAACGGGAAAACTCGAAAGCGCTCGGTCGTGAGAACGAGACAGTAATGCAACGCGTACAAGCAGAGTTGAACTCTATGCCGGTCCTGTACTATATATATTTTAAACATATTCGCATAGTAGGTCGCTAAAGTAAGTGAAGCCATACTATTTTAAAGTTTTTACTATTATATGTATAGAGAACGGCTGTTTTTCTATGTAAAGACATGTTGTGTGCGTTACTTCCCGTATGTGTATTTTACGTGCATACGTTTCTCCCTATGTGTGTGTTTGTACACATAAAAAATGTGTTGTTAGTAAGAATCAATATAATGTATAAAATTCATTTTTATATTTCCCATACGAGTCACGCCGTTCCTTGCCGCGGCCATATTGGATTAGTGCCTATACACATTTTTTTAATGTTAAAACCTAAGTAGGTAGGTACCTTTATTGGAATTGTATGTGTTGTTACAATTTTAAATAACAATAGTTTGAAGTCGGTTGTGGATTTATTGCAAACTTAAGGTTCACTATCTTGCCTATTTGCACAATGCATTACGGTTTGAAGGAATATGGCAGCTGATATTGCATAATAATTTGGCATATTCTTAGCGCGGGGCGCGGATAGCGACTTTCATGTTGTGGTCAGTAGGCTCAGGTAACTTGTTAAAACCAATTTGGCGAAGAGTTCATGTATTTTATATGTTTACAGCAAAAAAAAAAACAATTAAATACATACTTACGTAAAAATTGATCTATATTTTTCTATGTAGGCGTTCCGAGCATTTCCTGTTCAAGTTAATTCATTTTTAATTAATATTTGGTCATGAATCTACCTACTGATGTTATATACATTGCATTCATGATTACAATACGGAAGTAGGTATTTGTAATGTTTCAACATAGGTAACCGCTATTTTATTTTATTTTTTACTATCCTAAAGACGAATCGGTTATACCTACCAGCAGTGCGACTGATATTTTACCTAGTCCTATGAAGCATCTATCTATTAGTTAACAAAAACCACAGGATATTATCATACAAAAACTTTGAACAACATTCAAAATTCATATATATCCGTGGACGAAATTGAAATAAAAAAAGATATGTCCTTGATTCAATCATTCAAAATTGTTTCACGGCTTCCATTTTGAATTTGGGAAATTGTTTTAAAAATCATTGTAGACTATTACGTCAGTAGCGCGTGTACTATTGCTCTGTGTCATTAGTATCAATTGAGTGACCCGATTCAATCTATCACCACACGTCTCGGACACATGGTCACGAAGTTTTTTAAGGTTTTCTGGACTGAATGAATATCAGGCGTAATAATGCACTCAGAGCATTGCAGAGCTTAAAAATTAAGATACTTAAAGTACCTACCAACTAAAACGTTTAAATTCAATTTGGATTCCATCGTCTTCATCTGTCATAAAAAAATTCAAAGGCCATAACAGTTTTTTTTTTAAATTAGTATACTTACTTACGTCTCCTCTGAAATCGGCCAATAACGCTCAGAGACAACATGACGTAAATGCCATCAGTCATCACCCACCTTGAGACAAGCAAGTTTTCAATTGACGGCTTTCTTCATCAACTCGTGCATAACTTGACATGAATTAAAGCAAGTTTATACAATGATTCAGCTATGCCTTGATTCAAATTTTAATTTCGATTTAAAAAAATAATACCACAATCCAAGCAAAAGAAAAAAGGTTTCCTATTTGATCGACAGCTTTCATCCTTTTTCTTCAACTAGTGAACAGAGAGCTCGATATTTTGTCGCATCTCATTTTTAAAACCATTACAATGACATATTTCCTATGTATCCAAGTTGGCGGCATGCAAATCCACGTTTTTCGTTGCCCATAGGCTGTGTGTAATATTTTCTTCAGACTACGAAGACGTAATAATTAAACTAAAAAAATATATTAATGTTTTTTTTAAATATAATGAATAGGTAATGACATTAAAAACGCAATATTAATCCGTAAAGGTGAATTTAATTGGCCCGAGCGTATTATCTATGTCGCTTGTAAATATTTTATGTTCACAAGAAACAGTAAAAAGATTATGTTAAAATTCCAATACAATCTACGTGTTGATGTAAAAGGTCGCTATTTTTTGTCGTTGTAAATAATCAACACGTAAGTTATTTATAAATAAAAAACGGATTTTAATGTTGAAACGATAGTTTGACAAACGTGTACCTACTTAAACTAGGTTGGCCGCCATTTTGGTCTGCATTTCTAATGCCACGCCTTTTCCTGTGACATTCAGACATTCTAGACGTAATAATAACATTGTTTGTTCGATTTTTACGTGTATTAGTTTTTTTTTTGTTTTTCATTTTCATTTTTAAATATGGCATTTCCGTTTTTTAATTAAGCCTTTGACTGCCGTGTAGGTCACCGGTGACCTACGCGGCGCACTGGAGTAATTATGTCGTTTTTCTCTTCTTGATCTTCTTACTAAGGCGACGGAAATTCTGGTTGACTCTGCGAACGACGAATCCGTAGATACTGAGAATAAATCTTATTTCTAAGAAACCTAAGAAACATACCTACTTTAACAAAAAAAGGATGGTGAAGCTAGACAACGCCTGGGCGGCCTAACTTCACCACCTAACCGTACTGAACACGGCAAAAGAGTTCGACGTGCTACCTAACCTAAACATCAGCCCGCTGAGTTTCTCGCGGGATCTTCTAAGTTTGTCGCGATTCCGATCCGGTAGTAGATTCATTCGCGAAGCAGTTACTCTTGAGTTGTTAGGTCTCCTTTGGAGGCGCTCGGGTAACTGTTAGCAAATCCCACCTCTCCTGGCGGAGCCCTTGCTCTCCAACCTGTCCTGGTGAAACTGGAAAGGTTTCCGGGCCACCAGCAATCTTTCAAACATAAAAAAAAGATCACACTCGTCGTCGCAGATATGAAGGCTCTACAAATTCGCTGCTTTTGGGGTCTCATTTAAAACACGACGCTGTTAATAACCTACTTCAAAACAAGCGGGTTCTCGTTTCGATTGGTTGTTTGTTATGCGTCTCACCTCAGAACCGATTTTGATGTTACTTTTGTATTTAGTCAAAAACTAGTGCTTCTCGTGTGGCGCGATGATTGCCTTTCCAGAGATCTTTTTTGCTACGCACTATCCGGCATTAGAATGAGCTCCCCTTAATTCCCGATCCTGCGAACAGAATGGAAAGCATCCCGATCCACTAACGGTGCTTTTAGGTACTGCAAGCACCGGTCATCGTTCTCGTCGAACCCGTCGCTTGCGACGAAGGGCTCGACGAGCGAATTAACCTATAGACACAGCCCATTAAGTTTCTCGCCGGATCTCCCCAGTGGGTCGCGTTTCCGATCCGGTGGTAGATTCTGCGAAGCACGGCTCTTCTTAGGGTTCGTGTTAGCAACGTCGTCAGGTTTGATCCCTGTGAGCTCACCTACTAGTTAAATTTACGCTGAACTAGCCCCTCAAGGCTATCAGCATAGGTAGGAAAAAAAAAGAGCTCCCCTCCACGGTGTTTCCAGAGCGCTATGACGTGTCCTTTTTCAAACGAGGCTTGTGGAGAGTACTTAACGGTAAGCAACGGCTTGACTTTGCCTCTGGCATTGCTGACGTCCATGGGCGACGGTAACTACTCAGCAAATTACAAGTTCCCCTCAATAGTTTTTGGGTTATTCTCAATAGTGCATATTTAATTGACTCCAGGCTACACTGATGATAGTCAATTTTTTTTTCAAACTCCGTTTGGTGCCTTTTTTGCTTAAATTACATCATGGAAGTCGTTCCTAAGCATGCGTACGGTGCATAATGATTAGACCACAACAGTACTTAGATATCAAGACGGGCGTCTTACTCATAAGGTGACGGACCCTTTTGAGTGTTCGATGAAATATTAAGGCTCAATTTGAAATATGAACAGTCGTAATGAATTAATTGGTATACGTTGCGTAGTTTTGAGGAAAATAAAAATAAAATGTTCACACACACATACAGACAACACACACCGCACACACATTGAACTAGCACGGGTCGGATTTCGCAAAGTAATCATTTTCGTATATGAATGAACTTGCAAGGTTAATATTTAACAAATACATAAACATAAATAGTACAGTTTTTTTCCTACCTATGCTGATAGCCTTGAGAGGCTATTTTAGCTTCGCCCCAACATGTAGGTGAGCTCACGGGGCTCAAACAGGAGTGGTGCTAACACAGCTTTCTAGAAAATATCATAAGCGAGATTCAGGCATCCGTCAAATAACTTATGTTCTATGACGACTACCGTCACAACTACATCGATGATGTTCTTCTTTTTATTTTGTCAAAGTCGGTAGTTCTTTTTTTTTTTAGGGCTCTGCGAGTAACTTAACCCATAGACACAGCCCACTGAGTAAGTATGTCACCGGATCTTTTCAATGCGTCGCGATTCCGATCCGGTGGTAGATTCTGCGAAGCAGTGCCCTAGCTAGGGCTAGTGTTATCAACAATACCGTCTTTACCATAAGGGCACACGGGGCCCATGCCCAGGGCCCCCATTCTTAGGGGGCCCCGAAAGACCGACAATTTCTCTCACACATAAATGTGTGAGAGAGATTCTCAAAACATTTTTGTCGACCACATTACACTTTTTTCACAAATCAGTAGTTAGAAGGTATTTAGAAGGCATATACTATGCCTATAATAGAAGATTTTGCTCAACAGAAATCCCGAAAGAAACCGTTATCGAAATCGTAACCAAAAAACCAGCAGCATTCTAATATCATTAATGACATTATATCATACTGTATTTGATTACGTATAATAAATGGTCATACTCAGTAAAAAAATGTTATTATAATTGGTTTTTTTTACTTTCCAAAAGGGCCTCAATTTCTTGTGTGCCCAAGGGCCCCATCCTAGCTTAAGACGTCCCTGGTTATCAATATCCTCAGGTTAGAGCACCGTGAGCTCACCTACTCTCTTGGTTACGCTGCCATAACCCTCTAGGCTACCAGCACAGGTAGGAAAAAACAATGCACTGTCAAAGATGACTCAAAAACTCAAATTTTGATTAAATTGGACCAAATAAGAATAACCAGATTTCAATTAAAAATTATCAAAATCGGTTCACCGAGAAAAAAGGTCTAAGGTAGGACACACATTAAAAAAAATACAATCGAATTAAGGACCTCCCTATTTTGGAGTCGCCTAAAGAATACGTCAACGATAAAAAAAAATCTTATGTATCAGTTTTCCATTTTCCTACATTTTAAATTAATTCAATACAATTTATTTATATAAAAAATAAATAAAACAAGTACAATTGTAATGAATTTAAATTTATTTCTGTACCAATGTAGTATACGGGCTGTTCTTTGGACAACCCTGACTTAAGGCTGGCGGTAGGACGTCTTGTGAGTCCGCACGGGTAGGTACCACCACCTTGGCTATTTCTGCCGTGAACCAATAATGCGTTTCGATTTAAGGCCGGGGCAGCTGTTGAACTGTATAGAAAATTAGACTTAGAACTCATGTCTCAAAACAGGTGGTGGGCTTACGCTGTTGATGTCAATGGGCCCCACTAAACAGTCAGCACTAGGTGGACTGTGAGCTCATCCCCATCTAAGCAATAAACCATCAACGATACGAACGAATGAAACAGACAATGGCGTCAAGTCAAATCTGGCTTTTAATATGTAGGTAAATAACACATATACACGCCAAGCTGTGTACTTGGGACCCTCTGTTATGAGAAGCTGGCGTGATATTACTTCGCTTTGTATATTAACATGAAGACATCGAACTCGAGAATCTTCATATACAAACTGTAATGCAATACGAATGAATGCTACGGAATTTTCCCACCTTTCTCTTTAGAACCGTTCTTGTTTCTTGTCAAAATAACTTTATTACTCGCAACGTTGAAGTTGATTCTCTTCTGAATCGATATATCTTTTGTATCGATCGTGAAATTGTGTTAACGTCACTATTCGAATTCACTGCTAAAATTGACATTTAGGGCATTTCGGCGGGAACGCCTTCCATGAAGCAAAGTTGTTTTTTTTTGTTTGTTTGTTTCAGGTTTAAAAATGTGATTATAGTGGCTTGTTAATCATTTAGCATTTGTATACGTGCACGAGTGGAAAAAAATGAAACGAAATCGCTTGACGTGGCTTCAAGGATACCGCCGAAAAGTCAACTGAAGTCTTCGAAAATTTCTACCGGCTTACTGAGATCTTATTTCGTTTCATTAAAAATGAGATCATGTCAATGGATTAAAATTCCAAATTCATAAATCAATTTCCTTATTTACGACCCAATTTCATTTAAAATAATTTTTTTTCTTTAATTTTTTTATTTTTATTTTATGATCTTGTAACTAAAACCTTTAGGTCAATTATTATTGTAATTTTAATGAAAACTTTTTTATATGAAAAACGATATTATGAAATGAAATGAAGTTGATTAATATGAAACATGGCATGAAATGAAATAAAAACAAAATGAAATGACATGAGATGAGATGATATGGGATGAAATATAATCTCAGTAAAATGGTGGTCATTTACTGAGACTTTTCAATTGACTTTTTGGTAGATCCCGAGAAGTTACGTTCAGTGGCTTTGTTTCATTTTCCCACATTTGTGCACTTTCACAGATACTAAGCAGTTAATAAACCATCGTTATTACACATTTAAACCTGAAGAAACACTAAATAGACAAAATAAAACAAATCATACAACTTCACTCCTCGCGTTCCCGCCAAAAAGTCGCTTTTTTAAATAAACTCTATAATACTATACACTATATCTACAATGGTATCGTAAAGAGCCAATAACAATGAAAAAAAATTGTCTTAATTTATATTACAGGTTTATTAATATAATAAATAATATACATGTTTTTTATTAACCAATGTGTATTGTGTGCTTGAATAAAAGAAAGTTAATTGACAGATTATATTTTTCATTTGACTGTGATTGGTAAAGATATTAGACCAAACATCTTCATTCAAAACAGTACCTTGTGAAATTCGCTAAAAGTGTTGGAATTGTGGCTGTATGGTTCCTATACAGTAATTATAAATTGCCACAAAGAAAATTGACTTGACAGCTTGTACAATTATGTGTAACTATTAATAAATGCATGAAATTTACAAATTCCGTTTTGAATGGCGTTAAAAATGATGGGCTATTAAGTGTTTATTAATATATTTGCACCTCAGCACAATAGTTTGGGAGAACATGATCGCTGGCAAAGGGTGTTTGGGTTCTCTAAGCTTCCTTGACTCGACGACTGACCTCCACTCAACAATCGATTTCAAGTTAAAGTAATATTTTTTTGTTTTTTTTTTGTACTAATTTTGTGGTATTTAATGCTTTAAATGCTTTAAATAATAATAATCAGTTGGAAAATAATAAAGTGGTAATAATATACGCAAGATTAAGCAGTAAATCTAAGTGTAATTGATATCGGACAACTAGACTACTAGACGCACAAATAGACATGGCGGTGGCACCTACCCGTGCGGACTCACAAGACGCCCTACCACCAGTACGTACAGCCAGTGTTCATCGATTTATAAGACGTTATCAGACGTCAAAAACTATTTACTAGCTCAAAGATAATAAATAATTACCTAAATATTTCATCGTATTCGGACGTATAAAAGCAAAAAAAAACTGCAACCTCAAATCAACATTAGCATTATCAACCGTTGCATTTGTAAATATTAAAAACACAAAAAAAAAACAACTGCATTCCATTAAAATACCTACAATAACGGCTCTTATCTTACGTAATTAAACAATTTGAATGTCAAACACAAATAAGGAATATGTCTCCTTGAGTTCTCCTCGTGGGCTTTATAATGCAACAGAGATAACGCAGATAAAAACTTCACTTTTTTACTTTTGCTATTAAAAATGCATATATTAGGGCGCGCTGATAGAACATTTAAATTTGAAATTAATTAAAATCGGTTGAGTATATATTTTGTAGCTTTTAATTAAGTTTACTTCATTCAAATACCTGAAGATATTTTTTTTGATTGAAGAGAAGATTATGAAGATTGAAGATAGTGATAGTAGTATTAGTAGTAGTAGTAGTATATTTGAAGTTTTTTTTCTTCCAAAAATCAAACTTTAAAGGGATTCCGAATTAAGTTGCAATAATTGTAAATATAGACAAAAACTTGCTTTAACAAAAACCGACTTCAAATAGAAAAAAAAAAGATATTTCAAAACAAATTAATATACACTAAAAACAATAAATCATCGAAATCGGTTGGCGTGATATTGAGTTATTGAGTTATTCATCTATTTGTCGCGCACGTACTTAATGCAAATTTAAGACTTGCATGGTTTTGTCATGGATACCATTATCAGACCTGGACTAACATGGGGACCACACGGGAAGCGTCAGCTTTCTAATAAAAAAGAATCATCAAAATCGATTCACCCAGTCAAAAGCTATGAGGTAACAAACATAGTCGAATTGAGAACCTCCTCCTTTTTTGAAGTCGGTAATATATATATATATATATATATGAATCTGAATCTTGATCCTCCATTCCGACAGGAGCCCTCTTCTTCGATATAGCGAAGGCGTTCGACAAAGTCTGGCACAACGGTTTGATATACAAACTGTATAACATGGGAGTGCCAGACAGACTCGTGCTCATCATACGAGACTACTTGTCGAACCGTTCGTTCCGATATCGAGTCGAGGGAACGCGTTCCCGGCCCCGCCACGTCACAGTCGGAGTCCCGCAAGGCTCCGCCCTCTCCCCGTTACTATTTAGTTTGTATATCAATGATATACCCCGGTCTCCGGAGACCCATCTGGCGCTCTTCGCCGATGACACCGCCATCTACTACTCGTGTAGGAAGAAGGCGTTGCTTCATCGACGACTTCAGACCGCAGCTACCACCATGGGACAGTGGTTCCGGAAGTGGCGCATCGACATCAACCCCACGAAAAGCACAGCGGTGCTCTTCAAAAGGGGTCGCCCTCCGAACACCACGCTGAGCATCCCCCTCCCGACTAGGCGCGTCAACACCTCCGCCCCCGCCGTTCGCCCAATCACGATGTTCGACCAGCCCATACCGTGGGCCCCGAAGGTCAAATACTTAGGCGTCACCCTCGACAGTAGGATGACATTCCGCCCCCACATCAAGACGGTACGCGACCGTGCCGCCTTCATTCTAGGACGTCTCTATCCGATGATATGTAGGAGAAGTAAAATGTCCCTTAGAAATAAGGTGACACTCTACAAAACTTGCATACGCCCCGTCATGACCTATGCAAGTGTAGTGTTCGCTCACGCGGCCCGCACTCACTTAAAGACATTCCAAATCATTCAATCCCGTTTTTGCAGGAAAGCCGTCGGAGCCCCGTGGTTCGTCAGGAACGTCGACCTCCATGACGACCTGGACTTAGAGTCCACCATGCAGTCGGCGTCAATGCGCCACTTCGATAAAGCGGCACGACACGAGAACCCTCTCATCGTGGCCGCCGGTAACTACATTCCCGATCCTGCGGACAGAATGGAAAGCAGTCGATGTCGCCCAAAACACGTTATCTCGGATCCTCCCGATCCACTAACGGTGCTTCTAGGTACTTCAAGCACCGGTCACCGTTCTCGTCGAACCCGTCGCTTGCGACGAAGGGCTCGACGAGTAAATTAACTCCCAGACACAGCCCACTGAGTTTCTCGCCGGATCTTCTCAGTGGGTCGCGTTTCCGATCCGGTGGTAGATTCTGCGAAGCACGGCTCTTGCTAGGGTTCGTGTTAGCAACGTCATCAGGTTTGAGCCCCGTGAACTCACCTACAAAAGTTAGGGTTACGCTGACATAGCCTCTCAAGGCTCTCAGCTTAGGTAGGAAAAAAAAAAAAAAATCTTGATCCTGGGCGACGAAAGTAAAGCATGAAAGGGGAGAGCATGCGGCAGAGATGCAAATGTTGAGATGGATGTGTGGAGTAACAAGAATGGACAAGATAAGCAACGAGTATATCAGAGGAAGTGTGAAAGTAGCCCCGGTAATCAACAAATTAAAGAGCGGACGGTTAGCGTGGTATGGACATGTGATGCGTAGAGAGAAGATCATGTGACTAGGTGTTGTATGGAAATGGTAGTGCAAGCTAGAGGGGAAGAGGTCGACAGAAGACATGGATGGAGTGTGTGAATGATGATATGAGAGAGAGAGGAGTGTGTGTTGAGATGACGACTGATAGAAGAGAATAGAATAGAAAAATTCGCTGTGCCGACCCCACCTAGTGGGTGATAAGGACAAAGAAGAAGTGTATAAAGTTGTAAAAATGTCGCTTTAAAAACCAATTAATCTTTCACCCCTCGATTATATGTATATACTACTAGCGGCCCGCTCCGGCTCCGCTCGGGTCTAACAAAAATTTCAACGATATTTGACGTAATTTTTTTAAATAAAAGAACACTTATTGCGGCATAACTATAATATGTAGTTAGGCATATGCTGTCGCGACACTTTTTCTAAATAATAATGTGTTCTACAAAGTCATAGTACATAATTTTATTCTATCATCAATAGTTTTCTCAGGGCACGCGATGTAAATAATATTTTAGGGAATTTTTTTACACCTTGGGTTACATTATTGGAGTTTTAGTAAGGAACCCAAAATTTTTTTTAAAAAGATTATAGCCTATGTCACTCGGGAATATTGTAGCTTCCAAACAGTGAAAGAATTTTCCAAATCGGCTTAGTAGTTTCGGAGCCTATTCAATACAAACAAACAAATCTTGACTCTTTATAATATTATATATAGTAATATAGTTATACTATAGATCAATAGCGCAGCGACGCCTGCTTACGGTTTTACGTGCGACTATACTCATACATGTTTCACGTGAAAAACATGTAGGTAGTATGAAACGATCTTTACACCAAACAAGCAGAAACAATTTTAGAGTTGTCATTTAAGATAGCGGTGGATACAGAGGGAAGGCGTCACTTGTCATTGAAACAAGATAAAGATGCAGAGTTTATTGTTGATTCCTATGTATACTCTAAGGTTGATTCATTCGACTGAATATGAGACGACCGCGTGGATACAATTTGTATGACGCGTCCTTACGGATCCATCAGATCGAGTAACCCAAGTATTAGACGCCTTCAGCTCTAACACTAGGGACCCCGGTAACCGTACTCGTAGAACTCGACAAAGAGGTCGACGTGCAACCTAACCCATGCATCAGCCCGCTGAGTTTCTCGCTGGATCTTCTCAGCGGGTCGCGATTCCGATCCGGTAGTAGATTCATTCGCGAAGCAATTGCTCTTGAGTTGTTAGGTCTCCTTCGGAGGCGCTCGGGCAATTGTTAGCAAATCCCACCCCTCCTGGCTGAGCCTTTGCTCGCCCACCTGTCCTGGTGAAACTGGAAAGGCCTCAGGGCAAGTGACCGCATATCGTTAGGTGGGCCGTATGCTCGTACGCACAGAATGGCAATAAAAAATTGTGATAAAGGTTATTGGATCTGATGGATCTGTAAGGACGATTGCCTGGTGTATGCATGAGTGATTTGCGTGGAATCCGAATTGTACATCGATGAGAATGCCCTTGGATGAGACGAAGTCCCTGCCTATTTCTGCCGTGAAGCAGTAATGCGTTTCGATTTGAAGGGTGGGGCAGCCGTTCTAACTAAACTTGAGACCTTAGAACTTATATCTCAAGGTGGGTGGCGCATTTCCGTTGTGGATGTCTATGGGCTCCAGTAACCACTTAACATCAGGTGGGCTGTGAGCTCGTCCACCCATCTAGGCAATAAAAAAAAAAGAAGTCTCTGAGGCTTTTGTAGAGCAGACACTCATACAGTTGCCTAGAAACATGAGGAGGCTAATCGGGCGGTAGCTCGTCGGATGATTTTTGGTTTACCGGGTTTATGTATGCCGATAGCGCCCGCTGCTTTCCACAACGCGGGAAAGATACAATACGTCATAGCTACATTGAAAATAGATGCCAACATCACGATGAGCTGGGCGGGTAGAAGCTTAATAACGCGGTTAGATATACCGTCGGAACCGGGAGCCTTGCGAGGACGTAGGTTTTTGATTAGGTCTTCAACTTCCATCGGAGTGACGGGTGGTAACGCGTCCGAGGGTGGCAAGGAGGCTCTGCGTTCTACCTCACTATCTACTAATTCTACATAAACAGGGTCCGCTGATTGAGTACTGGGCGTGCACTGGGTTTGCAATGTATCGGCCAGCAGTGTAGAGATATACGACGAAGGGAAGATCTTCCACCGATATTGATATTGCTCGGTCCGATTGTTGTTGTTCGGAACTTGTATATACATATATAGCACGCTTAACTTGAAAATGTCGTAAGCGAAATTCAGGCATCTGTCAAATGTCTTGCGTGGTATGATGGCTACCGCCACAAGCAGCTGTGCTTTTTCGTCGTCGTCAAGGACAGCTGCGTCGCGAATGAATCTACTACCGGATCGGAATCGCGACCCGCTAAGAAAGACCGATAAGTATTGTAGTAAAACGATTGAAATTTTTAAAATGCTATTAAAAATAGACTCGCACAAACTTACGAAGACATTAACTAACCATCGCATTCTGTACTTGTAGGTTGAGAAGCCGTCGACCTCAGAGAAAGTCTGGATAAAAGATTTCTCAATCAAGACGATGAAACGCAAGTTTTTGTATCGATAATGTTCGTCGGCCATCAACACGGCACGGCGCAGACCCGACACGCTCGAGAGACGTTTGAATATGAAATTCGGTCATAGATGCACTTGGACGGAATCGAACATTGGCCAGAGCCAATGCGCTCTTCCACAGTATATGTATATTTTTTTAATTGCTTATATGGCTGGAGGAGCTCACGGCCTACTTGATTTTAAGTGATTATCAGAGCCCAAAGTTCTAAAGTCTCCGTTTTAACAGTACAACGGCTGCCCCACCCTTCAAACCGAAACGCATTACGAGGGCTGCACTAAAAGTATCGGGAATGGAATATTTCCACTGTTCCTGTCATATTAAAATCTTTTTAATTGAAAACTCCTTGGTTTTAAAAATTGAATACCATTTATTTATTTAAAAAAAGATTCTCGGTCTTGTCACGAGGTTTTGTCAAACTTGTTTAGTCGTTGAGAAAATGGAATTGACTCGAGAAAATTCAAGAGCGATGATTTATTATGACTTTCGAAGTGGTTTAACATAAAAACAGTGTGTTGACCGGATGATTTCTGCATTTGGTGATGAAGCCCCATCCAAAACCACAATTTATCGCTGGTTTGCTGAGTTTCAACGTGGACGTGTCAAGCTCAGTGATGATCCCCGTCAAGGTCGTCCAAAAACTGCAGTCACCCAAGAAAACGTTGATGCTGTGCGTAAGCTGATTGAGGAAGATCGTCATGTGATATACCGTGAAATTCAGGCAACTTTAGACATTGGCATGAGTCAAATACAAATAATCTTGCATTAACAATTAGGTGTAAAAAAGTTGTTTTCCCGATGGATACCGCATTCGCTCTGTGAAGAGCAAAAAGCGGGTCGCGTTACTTGGTGCGTCAGAACTCTCGAAAGATTCCACGCAGGATCCTCAAATGCTGTATACAACATTGTATCAGGTGACGAATCCTGGATATACACGTACGAACCCGAAACAAAAAACCAGTCACGAGTTTGGGTGTTCGAAAATGGGTTAAAGCCAACAAAAATTGTTCGTTCACGGAGTGTTGCAAAAAAAATTGTGGCCACGTTTGTCTCCAAAACCGGCCATGTTACGACTATTCCTCTTGAGGGACAAAGAACGGTTAATGCAGAATGGTATGCTAGCATTTGTTTTCCACAGGTCGTTTCTGAACTCCCTAAAGAGAACTGCATCCTCCATCACGACAATACGAGTTCTCACACCGCGCACCGAACAAAAGAGTTTTTAGAGCAAGAAAACATAGAATTATTAGACCATCCGCCGTACAGCCCCGACCTAAGCCCTAATGATTTCTATACTTTCCCTAAAATAAAGAATAAATTGCGTGGACAGAGATTTTCATCACCTGAAGAAGCTGTGGACGCCTACAAAACGGCCATTTCGGAGACCCCAACTTCCGAATGGAATGGTTGCTTCAATGATTGGTTCCATCGTATGGAAAAATGTGTCAAATTTCGCGGGGAATACTTCGAAAAGTAATAAATACATTTTTAAATAGTAATGTTGTGTCACTTCGTTAATTCCCGAAATTTTCAATGCCGCCTATGTAGGTACTGCTTCACGGCAGAAATAGGCAGGGTGGTGTTACCTACCCGTGCGAACTCACAAGACATCCTATCACCAGTAATCACGCAAATTATAATTTTGCGGGTTTGAATTTTATTACACGATGTTAATTCTTTCACCGTGGAAGTCAATCGTGAACATTAAAATTTGTTGAGTACGTATTTCATTAAAAAAATTGGTACCCGCCTGCGGGATTCGAACACCGGTGCATTACTAGATACGAATGCACCGGATGTCTTATCCTTTAGGACATTTATCCTAAAGGATTGTATTTTCACACTGTATTTACTACACTGTCTTGCTGTACTGACCCGCGCCCACGAGGCCGCCTCGGCTTTTATATTACTCTACACTGCTTATCTAGGCAAACTAGTGGAGTGATGAAATCCGCCCGCTGAGTTTCTCGCTGGATCTTCTGAGAGGGTCGCGATTCCGATCCGGTACTAGATTCTTTCGCGGAGCAGCTGCTCTTGAATTGTTAGGTCTCCCTCGGAGGCTCTTAGGCAGCTTTTAGTCAATTCCACTCCTCCTGACTGAGACCTTACTCGCTCACCTGTCCTGGTGAAACTGGAAAGGCCTCCGGGCCACCAGTAATCCTTCAACCCTAAAAAAAAAAAAAGAATATACATAACCTGATTTTTCAGCAAATTAATAGTAAAAAAATAGGATTATTACAGAACGATTAATCTTATTTATTGATTTTTTTCAAAGCACTTATCATTCACTATTCGAACGGGTAAATATAAATAATCGTACTCGCTTAGTGAGCGTTGAAACTTTAACATTACGCAGCAAATACTATCATCTCACTTACGTTCAGTTGAGTTGTTTCTCTGACCCTGAGTCGCGGGTTCGATTTCGGGATCCACAAAACTTTTTTGGCATGCATTATATTTTAACAAGCTGTACCCTCCCGCTTCGCTGGGAATCCCATCCTTATTCCTCACGACTTAAGGTTCAAGTCTCACTTGTATCGAACAACGGCTGCCCCACCCTTCAAACTAAAACGAGTTATTTCTTCGCGACAAAAACAGTGTGATTAGTGCCGCTTCACAGCGCCCCTAGCGACAAACGTAGGCAAACGTTTCAACTCGATACTAATTTGAGTTAACTTTTACGCTATCGAGAACGTTAAAAAACTCGCACTAAGCGCACAGAAGGGCATAAAGTAGCCGCCACTATTAATGTCGCTTTATAAATCTCATGTTCCCTTCATAGTGGACGTTGTTCGTCAATATATTTTTTCTTTTTTTTTCTTTTTGGAACGAAGTTCCTTATGGGACGATGCGGGTACCCTAACCGGGAAAAAACGTCCGTAACGTAAGATTTTTGTTAGTGATGCACACAGTGTACGACTTAACTTTGTAATAACGTACAAAAAACAACATATTTTTTTATCATTCATTGACCACGATCTAAGAGCGTTCGTTTGCGCAATACACTAACTCTTATGCAGACAACCGTGAATGAGGTGTACCACAATAAGTTCGCACGTTACCGAATGACCGTGGGCTGTTGCGAAACCTCCAGTTTTATTTTCTTTATACCTCGAATAGAACTTAAAATTAATGTTTTTATAATAAGTAACTTCGTTCCTATCCGGTGTCCCACGACACCACACATCTTTTTTTTTCCAGCATATTAGTGGAGTGATGAAAGGATATAACTATACTGCTTTTTCAAATTAATAGTAAAACAAAAGGATATAACAGGACGATGAATCTTATTTATTGAATTGTGTCAAAGCATTTATTCACTATTCGAACGGGTAAAGATACAATATCGTTTTCACTTCTTTTTTTCTCCTACCTATGGTATGGATAGCCTTGAGAGGCTATTTCAGCTTCTCCTTGACGTGTAGGTGAGCTCACGAGGCTCAAACCGGAGTATTGCTAACACTGGCCCTAGCAAGAGCCGTTCTTCGCAGAATCTACCACCGAATCGGAAACGCGACCCAATGAGAAAATCCGGCGAGAAACTCAGTGAGCGGTGTCTGTGAGTTAATTCACTCGTCGAGCCCTTCGTCGCAAGCGACGGGTTCGACGAGGACGGTGACCGGTGCTTGAGTTACCTAAAGGCACCGTTAATGGATTGTGAATTACGTATTTCATCAGTATTATGTAGTATTTTTAACGGTATATATATATTTATTGTATGTATGTATTTTCGATAATAATGTGTTATTAATAATATACCGCAACATAGGTATTGTCCCCGGCACGTAACTTGGCAAGAGTCGTTAGATGCGCAGAAGTCGTTTTTTAGGTCTCTTTGGTTGTCAAGCGGGACGCGGGGAAAGACGTAGCACCGTTCCGAGCGCGCGATTGGTGAGTCAGTCGACCCTCCCCTCCCGCACCGCGTCCACGTTCCGTTCGCTCCTGGTTACACATGCGCCTACTAAATTGTAGGAACCCTTTGTTTATATTGAGTTTTTGTTACGAGTTGTTATTATTGTTTTAAATTTAGTTTTTGTTACGAGTGTTATTCTTTTAAATTTGTTTGTAATGCCAGGACCAAATACCAATGACCATAATTATAGTCGATTCAGTCACTGAGCGTTTTGTTATTTACGCCAGTGACGACAGCGACTCTTCGTTATGTCAACGATGAGGAGCCAACTCCTTCCACCAGCTCAGGCGCTACCATAAATTTAATCCAAGGGGTAGCACTATTAGAGAATGATAGTGACGACGGCGACATATAATTTCAAATATTAAGTATATTTTTTTAAATAAACTTCTTAACTTTTAATTGTATTTTATCTATAACACCTACACTTCACGAATTCCTCTATTTTCTTTAACTTTCTTCTAAACACACAGGCTTAAAAACAAATTATGGCAAATATAAAATTAAAAAAAATTAGATTATATGCGGGCAATAAAAGTGACAATTTTTTTGTTGCAATGTACACTATGCGCGACATTACCCCCACTACACCAAAACCTTGCCAACTTACGTGCCGCTTACTATACCTGCTGTATCTTTATCTTTTCCAGAATTTCTGTTAATGAAACTGAGAGTCTGAGAAGAGGTCGCTTTTAGCGATAACACCGCCTAATGTACCAATGTATCTGCATGTTGACTGTTTTTCTAATGTAAATTGTGCTTTAGTGTGAAATAAAGTACCTATGTTGTATATGTTCTCTTTCTCTCTGTTTTATCAGAGACAGAAATCTGTATAATGTCCAGTTATGTAGTCACATTGCACTATCAAATTCAACAGACAATAATAATAATTGTTAATAACGAAAAAAAAAAACTTAATTTCAGTAATTCGTATTAAAACCTCATTAATATTTCTAGTGCATACCTACAGCTACGCAAACCATCGTAGTACTTCGTAATTTAAAAATAAATTTCCTGTTCCAACTTAGCAACAAAATTATATTCGAATAATCAAAAACTTGATTCAATTCGGAATATAAAGAAAAACATTTGTTATTTAAATAATGTAATTAAATTTTAAAATGACGAAATCATTTAATTTATTCTTTTTGAGAACAACAAGATCTATAAATAGGCCTTTAATTACATTCAGTTAGTTGGCCCTAGCAAAACCATTAATGGTTTGCGTGTTAACGAAAAAAAATCTATTTTCGCGGGACACAAGGTCGACATTAATATTTTCGTAACGTGCATGTGTGCGTGCCACACATTTTGAAACGTACAAACTGAAATAAAACCTAACCGAAACGGATAAGAATCATTTTTAAAAATAAAAATGAATTTGTAAGATTTTGTCTAGTTTCAAATTCGAAAGCATTCAAATACATTTTAGAAGACAAATGACAATAGAACTTAACCGTTTGGAATAAAGTTGATATTCAAAAGTACGACAGACTTTGTAATTTTTTTGTATAGTTTCAAAATTCGAAACGTTCGATGTGTGAGTGTGTTCCGTGATCGATTTTCGAAACGGCGCGGGAAGTTTGAGGAACAGCTCTCCCCCGCACCTCTCGCTTCTATCACCCCTCCGGTGCCTTTTACGAGCGTTTTTATATTTTTTCGTTTTTCATATTTCGAGAAATTTCTACGGCCTTGTTTTACAGCTCGGGTTATTTTTTCACTCTCTTTTACTATTCCATTATTTTTACCGACCTCTTTACGACGCTGTAAAGACGTTTTATTGTTATTAAACATTCGTATTATTTAGGAAATATTGATTTGATTGCCACATTTCTAGATTTTAAAACGGTCACACAACTATCAATGATAAATGTTCGAATTAAAAACATTTTATCGCGTCATAGATTGGTATCAGTGTGATCATTTTAAGATAAGATCTATTTGAATAGGTAATTAATTGAAAATTTAGTCAGTAAGTAAAAAAATCGTATAGTTATTTTGACATGCTGTATTAGCTTGGTTCTTTTTAATTGCTAAGAGGGGTGGACGAGCTCACGACCCACCCGGTGTTCACAGGAGCTCATGGTTCAACTACGTCAATGAGGCCGTCTTCCTTGAGACATTAGTCTCACTTTTTACAGTACAAGGGCTGCCCCACTCTTTAAACTGGAACGCTTTACTGCTTCACGGCAGAAATACACAAGTAAAATTAGTACCTATACACTAGCCGCTCCGGCTCCGCTCAGGTCTTTAACAAAAATTTCAACGATATTTGACGTTTTTTAATTTTTTAAATAAAAGAACACTTATTGCGGCACAACTATAATAGTTAGGCATATGCTGTCGCGATACTTTTTGTAAATATTAATGTGTTCTACAAAGTCGCAGTACATTATTTTATTCTATCATCAATCGTTTTCGCAGGGCACGCGATGTAAAGTAAATTTCAGGTAATTTTTTTACACCTTGGGTTACGTTATTGGAGTTTTAGTAAGGATCCTTAGTTGTTTTCAAAAAAGAATATGTCCTATGTCACTCGGGAATAGTGTAGCTTCCAAACAGTGAAATAATTTTTCAAATCGGTTCAGTAGTTTCAGAGCCTATTCAATAAAAACAAACAAACAAATCTTTTCTCTTTATAATATTATATTATATATTATAAGTATAAGTATAGATGGCTGCTTGTATGTCTTATGTAAATATACTTATGTAAATATACTTGAGACCTTAGAACTTATATCTCAAGGTGGGTGGCGCATTTACGTTGTGGATGTCTATGGGCTCCAGTAACCACTTAACACCAGGTGGGGTGTGAGCTCGTCCACCCAACTAAGCAATAAAAAAATAAAAATGTCTTGACAATTCGCACGCGCGTCGAGGGCCGATGATGATACAATAGTTTTGTAACTTCGCTCTAACATCCTGATCGGTATCTATAGTTTAACAAAAAAGATAATATTAATTGCTAGTCCAGTTTGCTATTTTAAAAGCGGGCTTTTTAAAAAAATAAAATTATTTCTAAACTATGAATATAATTCCAAATATATAAGTTCGCTCCGATCTATTATTTAAATTTTTTTAATTGCTCCCATAGTTTAGACAATCTTTTTGTAGGATGGACCCGTATAGACGCCTACGACGTAAATGGCGCCACCTACCTCGAGAAATAAGTTCTAACCCCCGTATCTTTAGTCGTTCACACAAGCTTAACTCGACTCGACTCAACCTCGAACGCGCGTTTTGGTATGCTTAGGGTCGATTCGACCAAACAAGAGTAAATCTTATTCTTAGAATAACTCGTCAGTTAATCGAGAGTAAATCAATTTTACGTTTTACCATCTACAATTCTAAGAATAGTGGGCCTATTCGGGAATTGTTACTATACCGCCGTTTCGCACGGAGTAACGGAGCTATTCCTAGAATGAAGTAATGGCGTCAGTCAGTCCAACATCTGATTTCTGTCATTTCATAAATATTTATTCTGTTTTAATTTCAAGTCAACGCAATGCACTAAATTATTATTAATAGTCTGGCATTGTATAATGCAACGTTTAAACGAAAAAAAATAAAACCACACGACAAAACTTGACAATTCCCTCAAACAAACAACAAATAAAAATAATACGTTTGACAGCTGGATATCTTACACAACAGCTATTTTTTCACACTAAAATACGGCAAAATCGAGTTGACGATTTGTATGCTCTTACAACAACATTTATTTGCCGGATTTTATTTTTGTTCACCATTCACTCTGCTATTCGCGTATTGTTATTCCTAGTGCAAGTATACGTGGAAAAACGACTATGGATTTACTCGAGATTAAAATCATGGAATAGGTTATTCCTCGTATAGTTACTCGTGTATAAATTTAAGTTTGGTCGAATCCACCCTTAGTCGTAAAAATAAACTCTTCTCAAACATCCTTGGAAAATCATCCTAACCGGAGTGGAGTAAACGAACTGTCAAGTCAAGGTACGTCGCGACGTACCTTGAACGTTCCTCAAGGCTGGATTTCTATCAATGTCCAAATAGTATGTGGACCGCAAATGGAATTATGTGATATTGTTGTGCAATGGCCTGGATCTGTGCATAATTCGCGCATATTTTGATAATTTAATTTTGATAATATTTATTAATAAAGTAAATAGTTCGAGGTTAGATTCTTGTTTAGACTCGTGGTTAGACATTTGAAACTCATTATTTTATTTACCTACCTAAGAGTCACATTTTGCTTACTACCTAATAAATAAAGTCAATGCGATTATAAGTTTTATCTATATATATAAAAATGAATTTCTGTTCGTTTGTCTCGCTAAAACTCGAGAACGGCTGGACCGATTTGGCTAATTTTGGTCTTGAATTGTTTGTGGAAGTCCAGGGAAGGTTCAAAAGGTGAGAAAATATAAAAAAGCTCGGAATTATATAAAAACAAACAATTTTGTTTTTCCTTTGATGTGTCCCCTTGATGTGTCTTTTATTTATCGATTGAGGCACTACGAAGTCTACCGGCTCAGCTATTTATATAATAATAAACTGGTGGTTGTGGAAAAGCACTTCAACAACACGATGCAATCAAAATCACACAAAAGCGGCGAATAAAAATACAAAGCCGGGTCCGAAATCTAAAATAATAATGGGTTAGAAAATAAATAATACACTTTCAAATTTACCGCACGCACACATATTTACGAAAGCTCAGCCACAAAAACATCAAACAAGTTCAATGCTTCTAGTGTCAAACAGACAGCGGCAGCTAGACTTTGACATTAAACAATGACCATAGACTACAGAACTCTATGGGTTTGATGCTAGCTTGATAAAATTTTCCCCAAACTGATGTTGTCGTGGTGACGCAATAACACGACTCTACCTCACTCGAGGACAGTTGAGGAATATTGTAATGGTCGACTAAAAATACCAAACTCGAGGAAGTTTGGGAGGAATGATCGAGCATCATCGGATGAGTTAAGAGTGGAGGACTATTTTACGAAACGTCTAAAGATACGGGCATAAGTCTCAGTTTTTTACCAATACAACGGCTGCCGATTGCAACTTTACGCTTTTACGCTTAACGCTTTTGCGACGTCGAAGAAGAGGGCTCCCGTGTAGATCGGCTTTGGTCGGTTAAGCCCTACGAGAAAGAATGTGGTCTGCGAGGCGGTGCACCTGTTTTAGGCATTTCATGGGACAACGAATTAACAGGCGATGTATGGAACGTAGTGCCCGCTCATGGCTGGAGTGAAGATATTAAAAATAGGGAGTTAGATAGGAGAGAGATTCAATAAAACTGGAGACATTACTATGTATCACGAATTGCAGCGTCAAACCTTTATTAAACTTCAAACAGACAGTAATGGTAATATACAAAAACTATAATATTTAAAAAAAATCAAGAATTTTTATTTTTATTGCATAGATGGATGGACTATCCCACAGCCCACCTGGTGTTAAGTGGTTACTGGAGCCCATAGACATCTACAACCTAGATACCGCCACTCACCTTGAGATATAAGTTCTAAGGTCTTAGATTACTTACAACGGGTCCACCTTTCGCACCGAAACGCATTACTGCTTCACGGCAGAAATAGGCAGGGCGGTGGTACTTACCCGTGCGGACTCACAAGAGGTCCTACCACCAGTAATTAGCATTATCACCACCACTACCACCATTCGACAAGGTCATAGACGTCACGTCTCATAATCATCATCATCATCAGCCCACATTCGTCCACTGCTGGGCAAAGGCCTCTCCCAATCCACACCACTGAGCGCGGTCTTTGGCTCTCTTCGTCCACCGTTCAGAGGTCTCGTCTGAAACTGTCAATATACAAACTTAAATTTTCAGCTAGCACATCAATCGTTGAGTGGAAAATGTATTACGACTTACAATTTTTATCAGCAGCACGGTTAAGTTTGTCTTTAAAAAAGAAAAGAAGACATTCTCATAGCAAGTCATCGCTTACGCTACGGTCAGTAATATCTGTTGTCTCTTTTTTTTTAATTAAATTTACACTGTTTTGTAGAAAAGCCTTTATTTTCCACAAATTATTATTTTACACAGTATTATTGAATTAAGTAAAACTAAACTCCTCTTTTTTCTCAATGACAGAAAGTTCAGTCAATTTAATTAGGATATTCTTTTTTTTATTTATTTAATAAGTTTCAAAGGCTTTATATAAAAATTACACAAAAAAGGTTTTTCTTTACATAAATATTATTAATTGGCTCTACATTGTATTCTTCACCTATTTCATTCCTCCACGGAATACCTAATAAGAGAAGCTTACCTGCATTTATTTATTTATTTCAAAGAATCTTAAAGCGTGTTCTTTAAAGCCGCAGTGGGGGGGTAATCTTAATTGATATTTTTTTTAATTTTTTTTATTGCCTATGTGTGTGGACGAGCTCACAGCCCACCTGGTGTTAAGTGGTTACTGGAACCCATAGACATCTACAATTTAAATGCGCCACACACCTTGAGATATAAGTTCTAAGGTCTCAGTATAGTTACAACGGCTGCCCCACCCTTCAAACCGTATGTATATATATATGTATGTATGCCTTTGAATAAACTCTTTTACTCCTCACAACGATTAGGTAAAGAAAAAAAAATTAACTTTCTGACAGAATAACTTCCGCTACCTACTTCAAGACTGCTATTGTATTGCAACAGAAAGTTAGACAACGGCTACTGGAAACCATTTTTATTCAGACAACGATTAAAAACACTCGTCCCTAAACATCTACGATTATCGATTCAGTCTTTCCGTGCTTCCTTCACGCAGTCGCGGAGATATAAATTTTTTTACAACCCACCTCCTCCTAACAGCCTCCTCAAAAAAAAAGTCCAAGAAACGCTAGCATGTGGAAAAGGGCGGGAACGAAAAAAAAAAGTTTTATTATCTGTAATCAAATTTTTACGCGGTAGTCGTAACCCGGCACCATTTTGTTTAGCGCCTAAAATTTTATGTTATTTTGTTTTTGTCTGTTATGCATTTTGACAATATTTTGGATTCTACAATGCGATGTATATATATACAGTATACACACATATTTATTCGTATGATGATATGTAAGTATGTAGTATCTATGCAATGCAGTCTTTCAACTAAATAAAAATTTATCTAATTATGTTGTATCGGAAGTATTTGCTTATTTTATTTATATTACATGAACTTATACGATTCAATCTTTTTAACCGGCTACTTTAATCCGGATATAGAATTTGGGTTGAGGCCGTGCTAATAATAAATCTGATCTATGGAGTCCATGGACAACACGAGAAAAATGCTGCCTCTTTCACTTTCCGCTCGAAGTCTCAGTTGCATCGGCGATCTCATTCCTGAAACAAAAAGCCCATTGTCTAACCTAAATCTAATTCTATATAAAAAAATTACGTGTTTTTTTTTCATTCTTACGAATACACTGTTAAAAAATTTGAATTAATATCCGATTTATATTCTCTACTTGGTTTTATTATTAGCTCCTAGACTTTAGTGTTGCAAGCGTTATAAAGTAGAAAAACCAGAGTTGTAAAAATCAAACCCGCAAAATGATAATTTGCATAATCACTGGTGGTAGGACGTCTTGTGAGTCCGCACGGATAGGTAGGTACGACCATCCTGCTACCAAAATCGTTACAGAGATCACACGAAGGCAGTTAGTAATTGGTTCTACTCGAAGCGAAACAGCCAACGGATCACCTGAAGCGAAGCGAAAGAAGTGATTTGCGATTTGTAAAGTAGTCCTTAAGTGTTCTAAGTGCTTACGAATTTTAATTTGTGCTTCGGTGAAAGTTTTATTTATCCCGAGCCCCAGCGCGTAACAATACGTACTTAACAAATGTTCACGATTGACTTCCACGGTAAAGGAAATCGTGTAATAAAAATCGAACCCACAAAATTGTAATTTGCGTAATTACTGGTGGTAGGACATCTTGTGAGTCCGCAGGGGTAGGTACCACCACCCTGCCTATTCCTACCGTGAAGCAGTAATGCGTTTCGGTTTGAAGGGTGGGGCAGCCATTGTAACTATACTGAGACCTTAGAACTTATATCTCAAGGTGGGTGGCGGCATTTACGTTGTAGATGTCGATGGGCTCCGGTAACCACTTAACACCAGGTGGGCTGTGAGCTCGTCCACCCATCTAAGCAATATAAAAAAAATGTTTGTTGAATAATATTAGGTACTATTTCCCACTTGCAAGAACCCGTACTCGGGTAAAGGCCTCTTCTAAGGATAGCCAATCTTCTCTAGATTGGGCAATTTTAACCCAGTTTGTAGTTGCTACATTCTTTATATTTTCTTCCCATCTAGTAGGTATATGGTCTTCCTCTTTTTCCTAGTGTTAGTAGTAGTAGTTTCTAGTTGTTTCTTTTCATTGACTAGGTGGTGCACTAGTTAGCGCCCCTGATCGTTGCGCCGAGGGTCGCGGATTCGATTCCCAGATAGAGCAAACAAGAATCTTTGGCATTGGAATTGTAACTTCTGATTCATGGCCCAAGATGGGCGTGACACTAGTAACTGCTGATCACGACGTGACCCGTAAGTCCTCCACCCCTCAAATTCTCATTACGGATCCTCCCGATCTATTAACGGTGCTTTTAGGTAACACAAGTACCGGTCACCGTCCTCGTTGAACCCGTCGCTTGCGACGAAGGGCTCGACGAGTGAATTGACCCATAGACACAGCCCGCTGAGTTTTTCGCTGGATCTTCTCAGTGGGTCGCGTTTCCGATCCGGTGGTAGATTCTGCGAAGTACTTACTGCTCTTGCTAGTGCCAGTGTTAGCAATACTCCCGGCTTGAGCTCCGTGAGCTCACCTACAAGCACGCTGAATTTAGAATAGCCCCTAGATGTTACTAGAATAGGTAGAAAAAAAAACCCCTCAGTGACAGCAAAAATAAAATATAATAGAGTTCTCGTAGTTTTCAGAATCAGGCAACACTATCGACAAGTCGAACCGGAAACCCGTTCGAACTGGTATCAAATTGTTTTTTTTTTTAAAAAAACCTTCATAATAATATTTTGGAAACTTTATTTTTAGAAATGTATTAATAAAGTTCGTAAAGATCACGTTTTCAGAAAACGTGATTTATTTCATTACTAACTACTCATAGCTATGTAGATTTTATAAAAAAAAAAAAACGACCGTCAAAGACAAGAACATTATCTGTACGAAGTGTTTTGATAAAATAAAAAAATTACACAATAAAAAAAAACGAAAGAATATGAAATTAGTGTTTTTAAACTGTTCTTTCCCTGAGTCTGCTCATCTTGCTACCACTGGGGTGGCGCATGTTGTCGGCAAAATCAAGAGATTGGGCCTCGGCGTGGCGCTCAGTAAATCCGAGGCCATGTGGTTCCACAGGCTCCGAAGAATGCCACATGTCGATGCCCATATCGTGATTGGAGGCGTGCGTATCGGGTTCGGGGTGCAATTGAAGTACCTCGGCCTCATTTTGGACCGTTGGACCTTTCGTGCTCACTTTCAGAACCTGGTCTCTCGTTTGTTGGGGGTAGCTGGCGCGTTAAGCCGGCTTCTGCCCAATGTCGGGGGGCCTGAACAGGTGACGCACCATCTCTATACAGGGGTGGTGCGGTCAATGGCCCTATACGGGGCGCCCGTGTGGGGCCAGTCCCGGGCCGCGGGGGAAACGATGCTGTTGCAACGGCCACAACGCACCATCGCGGTCAGGGTCATCCGTGGTTATCGCACCATCTCCTTCGAGGCGGCGTGTGTACTGGCTGGGATGCCGCCTTGAGTCCTGGAGGCGGAGGTGCTCGCCGCTGACTATCAGTGGCGGGCTGACCTTCGTGCCCGAGGCGTGGCGCGTCCCAGCCCTATTGTGGTCACAGCGCGGAGGGCCCAATCTCGGTGGTCCGTGCTGGAGTCATGGTCCAGGCGGTTGGCCGATCCTTCGGCTGGTCGCAGGACCGTCGAGCCGATTCGCTCGGTCTTTGTGAATTGGGTGAATCGTGACAGAGGACGCCTCACTTTCTGGCTCACGCAGGTGCTCACTGGGTATGGTTGCTTCGGTGATTTCGACCGTCTCAAAGCCGAGCCGACGGCAGAGTGCCACCATTGTGGTTGCGACTTGGACACAGCGGAGTACACGTTCGTCGTCTGCTCCGCATGGGAGATGTGGCGTCATGACCTCGTCGCAAAAATAGGAAATGACTTGTCGTTGCCGAGTGTTGTGGCATCGAGTCGTGGAAGGCGATGCTCGACTTCTGCGAGTGCACCATCTCGCCGAAGGAGGCAGCGGGGCGCGTGAGAGACGCACAAGCCCTCCGCCATCCAGCGGAGGTCAGGGAGGTGGATATCGCCCAAGCCCTGCCTTCTACACGTTTCACGCAAGAGCATCCGGGTGATGGAAGGTCGGCTATTCTCGACCCACGCTGGTTATGACCCAGTGGGGTATTCCGTAGGGTAACCCACGGCGCCATCTAGACGAGTTTCGGATAGCCTGCTGAACTAGAGGGAGTCCGGCGATTTACTCCTGACAAAAAATACCATATTCAGCATTAAATATAACGTTTATTTTCTGTGTTGATCAATAGATACGTTTATTACAAAGATTTCCAAACAATACGTGATGACGTGAAGGCTTTAAAGCTATTTTTCGCTAAATACGCGACATTTATTTTTGTGATTAAACTACCGTTTTATTTGGTAGTAGCATCAATAATTAAATGTTTTTAATTGAACTTCAATTAAGTTTACTCCATTCAAAAAGTTGAAGAAGTTTTTTTGTTAAAATATTCTTTTCTATTTATAAACATTAAATGGCTCTCCTCCTGCAAAGTTGCAAAAATGACGCTTTTAATCTAAATAGCATTTAAACCATCGATATATAGTTGTTTTTTTTTTCTCAATCTTGTCTAAGTTTTAAACGAGTTACAAATCATACGACCCAAGTATATTTAATATAGCCAATCACACAGCGTCCTCAGTTTTATCATGGCGGCCATTCTTGTTTAATACGCGCGCTTTCTATAATCGGACATTATTTTTTATTTTAGTTATGGACTATATTGAATTGAATTATTGAAATTAAAATATATTGAACTGTATATTGAAGCCTCCACAGTTAGCCAACAAAAAAGTAGAAGTCATAGATAGATGAAGCGATAATTGTTTTTCGGAAATGCAGAAAGCGAAGTTGTGTGAATAATTGTTTTATTTTGTTAATTTCGTGTTTCTTTTGATTCAAATGGTGGTTTATTAACTGTTTGGCATCGATATAAGGGCGTAAGCGTGAAAAAAAATTAAACAAAACCGCTGGACGTGGCTTCACATGCTCCTCCAAGAAGCCAACTGAAGTTTGCAATAAATTCCCACCGTTTTACTGAAAAATAATTTAATTTGGCTCATCTCATTTCATGACAATGACGTTTCATTGATTTTCATCCCAACATATTATTACAATTTCAAATTACTCGTAGTAGGACGACTTGTGAGTCCGTACAGGTACCACCACCACCACCCTGCTTATTTCTGCAGTGAAGCAGTAATGCGTTTCAGTTTGAAAGGCGGGGCAGCCGTAATTAAAAGTGAAACCTTAGAGCTCATGTCTCAAGGTGGGTGGTAGCATTTACGTTGTAGATGTCTATGGGTTCCGGTAACCACTTAACATCAGGTGGGCCGTGAGCTCGTCCACCTATCTAAATAATAATAAAAAAATTAATTTCATTTCTCATCGAAGACTCACTGGTGGTAGGACATCTTGTGAGTCAACATGGGTAGTTACCACCACTCTGCCTATTTCTACTCCGTTTGAAGGGTAGGGCAGCCGTTGTACTGTAAAAACAGACACTTGGAAATCTCGTCTCAAGGTGGGTGGCGGCATTTACTTTGTAGATGTCTATGGGTTTCGGTAACCACCAACACCATTCGACCGTGACCGTTCACCCATCTAAGCCATAAAAAAAGAAGTGTGCGTTTACTAAAGCTTAGACCACACTAGGGTTTAAGCCCGTTAAGGTTTATGTAATAGGAAAACGAATACAAGCGGCCGCACTTGGGGTTTTTTTCCCGGGACTGATTTTAAAACCGCGAAATACGACAAACTTAGGCTAAGGCCGCACTACAGCTGTTCCCGGGAGCGGATAACCGCTATGACCGCAAAACAAAACAGAACGTAAGATACTTGACAGATGCCTGAATCTTGCTTACGACATTTTCAAGATAAGCTTGCATATATACAAGTTCCGAATAATAACATTTGGCCACTTCGATAAAGCGGCACGACACGAGAACCCTCTCATCGTGGCCGCCGGTAACTACATTCCCGATCCTGCGGATAGAATGGAAAGCAGTCGACGTCGCCCCAAACACGTCATCTCGGATCCTCCCGATCCACTAACGGTGCTTTATGTACCTCAAGCACCGGTCACCGCTCTCGTCGAACCCGTCGCTTGCGACGAAGGGCTCGATGAGTAAATTAACCCTCAGACACAGCTCACTGAGTTTCTTGCCGGATCTTCTCAGTGGGTCGCGTTTCCGATCCGGTGGTAGATTCTGCAAAGCACGGCTCTTGCTAGGGTTCGTGTTAGCAACTTCGTCAGGCTTGAGCCCCGTGAGCTCACTTACTAGTTAAGGTTCCGCTGAAATAGCCTCTCAAGGCTATCAGCTTAGGTAGGAAATAAAAAATAAAAAAGTAAAATTTGGACCGTCGGTCTACCGAGCAATACTACCCGCTCGGTGGAAGATCTTTCCTTTCGTCGTTAAGATTCCACACTCTCTCAAATCTACGGCTTGTACCTAAGTGGATGGACCCAATATTTGCGAAATTTTCGTCGTTTTTTTTTCTATTTCTTAGTACCAGGGCAACTTGCTCTTTTGAAATCCATTTTCAAACTGTGAAAATCGCGGACGGCTTATAAATTGTAGTGTATGCGTCTTGAGCGGTTTCGCGGTTATAGCGGTTAGCCGCTCCCGAGAAAAAACCGTAGTGCGGCCTAAGCCTAATAATTGGCGAAATTTAGTGTTGCCAATGTTTTTTTTTTGCTAATATCCCACTTAATTTTCTACATGACGACAATAGCAAAACAAAAGAGCAAGAACTTCAAACGAATGCAAACCTTGAGGTTTCATTGTGGTCGAATTTCGATCGTCATAGGTGGTTGGACTAGCTCACGACCCACCTGACGATAAGTGGTTACCGGAGCCCATAGACATCTACAACGTAAATGCCGCCACCTACCTTGACATATGAGTTCTAAGGTCTCAGTCGTTACAGTACAACGGATACCCCACCCTTCAAACCGAAACGCATTACTGCTTCACCCCAAAAATAGACAGGGCGGTGATACCTACCCATGCGAACTCACAAGACGTCCTACCACCAGTAATTACGCAAATTATAATTTAGCGAGTTTGATTTTTATTACACGATGTTATTCCTCCACCGTGGAAGTCAATCGTGAACATTTGCTAAGCACATACGTAGTTCATTAGAAAAATTGGTACATGCCTGCGGGATTCGAACACCGGTACATCGTTAAATACGAATTCGCCGGACGTCTTATCTAGACTTGCGCAAAACATCACTTCCCAATGTAATGTGATATGACATCACTTTTACAGACAGGTGATATTACTCGAAAACATTACACATCACTCTTAACATTACTCGGTGCGTTCAATAGATACTGTGACGACGAATACATTGTATCTATACATCACTTAGGTAATGATTCGGGTGTGTCATTACAGTAGTGTATTACAATACAAAGTATGAACTTTGTATTGTAATACACTGTTATATTACTTGACAGAGATTGACTTACTTAATAATATAATAATTTTATTTTTTACTTAATATAATTTATTGCGGGATGAACGGATTTCATATGGCGACTTAGACTGCAAATTGAGCTCGACAATAATGTTAATATACGAGAGCAGTAGATGCATTGTTTCGGCGCGATATCCTCAAAGTGCATCCAAGGAGGACTGTACTTTCATTTAGACGCCGTTATTTCTTTCACTTATTAAACACGCATTAAAACAAATAATAAAACTATCTTCAAACAAGTGCTTAAGTAATTCAAATCAAACACAAAAATTAATATGAAATATTACTAAACAATTACGAGCGACTAGTGATTTTACAAAAGTTGCGAATAAAAAATTAAGTAAGTACTTGCGGGAAACTACCGGCTGGCCGCATGAAAAATATAAACACAAATTATATTAAAATTCAGACGTACCATAGGTATAAAAATGTACCTAGCGGCCAGGACATACGGTTCCAAATCACTAGGAATAATTCCGTGTCGCTTGCTCATTTATTTTGCGTCGATCGGTCTGTCTCGCTCGCTCGGTTCCGTTCGTGTATTAAGCAACATTACACGACAAAGAAAGAAACATGTTGGGTGATGGTGTGATGTTTGTTTCCTTCGCGTAATGTGTGATGTTGCATTACATCGTAGAGTAATATTACCCGAGTAATATCACTCGCATTACTTACACATGTCTAGTCTTATCCTTTAGGCCACGACGACTTTATTACTGGGGTACTTATTAGCATGCGTGAAGTTCATGATTCGTGACAATCTTTATATGGTAAAGTGTGAACGCCTTCGGTTCGCGTCGGCCTTCGTTCAATCTACCCTCACTTGGTTTATATTTGCATTACATTGCGTACAAAGTAAAAAAAAATCAAATATTACCTTCACAGCTATCATGATTCCAGGCGTGACTTCTACTAATAGCCGTCAATGGACATCTAAAAAGCAACGGTTAAAACATAAAACATTAACACATTTCATGCATAAACATTTTAAAAGTATACATATAAATAAAATTGGAGTGTCTGTTTGTAATATTGAAATAACCGCTTTTTACTACATCCATATGAATATATATTATATGGTACATACACCAAAATAACATTTTTTACAATTTTTGTCTGTCTGTTTGTTCCGGCTAATCTCTGGAACGGCTGGACCAATTTTGACCAGACTAACTTCGCCCCGCGGCGTCACCCGCGGTACGACAATAACCGCGGGTAGCATCGCGGGACTCAGCTATCAATAATAAAATTTAATGTTTCCGAAGCGAAGCGAGGGCGGGTCGCTAGTTTAGAATATAATGTGAATTTTTGTTGTTTAAACTGTGAATCTTGTAGTGCAAGCTTAATAATATCGTTGTGCGAAAGATGTGATATGCTGATCTCGTCCGTATTTCTCTTGCTATAAGGAAACCGTAACTTAGATTTAGCGTAAAAAAGAGATGAATATATTTATCTAAGATTGCCTTATAACCTTATTAAAACCGAATTCACGCTGTGTACCTACGTGTCAAATAAGGATTACAAAACCGAAATTTAATTGCTTTATAACGACTTATACTTCGAAACGCATTCCTTAACATTTTGTCTAGTAAAACATTTTTAATTAAAGTTATGTGAAACAAAAGGATAAAAAACAAAATTAAAAACACTATATATATATGACACTAAGTTTGCCGCTGGTGATGGTATTCATGCCATCAATGGTTAGTAAAGCTTCGAACTCAGAAAACGTCATCATTGTGATGACTATCGAATCTGACGATTCCGATGTGACACAAACTCGCGGCCATTTTATTAATATGAAAAAAAATCGCCTTTTTGAAATACTCAAGCGCGTCAGATTAAGATAATAATATATATTGTTGATCTTTATGTCCTAGACGTGTTGTCTCATAATCTAACGATTATCTAGACTATACTAGATTATTTAGACTCTAGAGGGGTCGGCAACTCAGCGCCCGCGGGCGCCATGGCGCCCCCGATCGATTTTTAATGCGCCCTCGCTGGACTAATGTAAATGTATGACAGTCAGAGCGATTTTTTACTCTTGTCAAACGGCGATATACAGCAAGTAGTCAGTTGAGTTTAGGATTGTGCATAGATTAGCAGTTTGCTAACCTTGAGCGTATCTAATAACACGCACGTATTTTTTGTTAGTATGTGATCGTATTTCGAATAGACGTGGAATAGACCACGCGTAGACCGTGCATTTAAAACTACCAAGTAATCCGAAATAATTATTTTCTTTCAATACCGAACAAAGCGTAATGACTCATATTTAGATAATTGTTTAAGGACCGGGAACTTTAAATATATCCCCAATTATAAGAAATTAGCTGAAAATATGGACACCCAAGTTTCACACTGAATTATATGTATCATTATGTATATGACACCAACAAAATAAAGTTATAAAAAATCTGTTTTTTTTTAATGCCTATTGATACCTGTTGATTGTCTGTAAAATATGCGCCCTCGGTGATTTTCAAAGGACAATGCCCAAAAGTGAGCCAACTTTATGTCAAAACTACTTGTACTTGAAAAACTATGCCTTATTTTTTCACGTTGTTTAGTTTATGTATCAACATTTCTTTCAACCTGGCATTGTTTTCCAAAAAAATAAATTACTTATTTGATAACATCCCAAAACTATCCATGCCATAGTTTTAAATTCGCCAATAGGCAAAGGGCCATACAGCCCATACAACCTTATAGCAAACCTATATGCTGTCAAACGAAAGAGTTGTTTGTGACTTGAACAACAAATAAAAAAAAAATTGCTAATGCTTATAATTCACAGGCTTCTTAGTTTATTTTTGTTCAATTCAATATTTATATATTGTAATAATAATTATTACTTAAAACCATGAATTATTTAATATTTTTAGATATTAATGATTCCATTAGTAAAAATATCAATGGCCTACCATTACTCTATTCTTATTATATATGATCAGAGAGTTTTGGCAGCAACCCGAGTGAAGCGTCACTTGAATTTTTATTTTAATGTTTTTTTTATAGTTTATTGTGTAATTTGTATTATTTGTATTTGTAATATTGTGTATAAAAGGTCTGCGTAAACTCATGCTCATTCGTCGAGTTGATGTCAAAACTCCCAAAAAGCAATAAAAAGAGTTACACCGGCTTTTTATTGACATAAAAAATATATAACTTCGACAGACTATGCTGTATAGGCTACGCTCTTTGCCTGCTTATTGGTGAATTTAATAACAACAACAACAATATCGTTGCCGGCTTCCGGATTTTCATTTCATTTTATTATTATTATGAGGATATAATAATAATAAAATGTACGTAAGGGCTTATTTCTAGCAACATTAACCACAATTAACTTATTTAATACTGTAAATAATTATGAGAGAGATTATTGATTTCGAAGAAAACAATTAACAACTTAATTTTAGCTGCAGAAAAAAACAGATTTCTCTTAAGCCTGGGTGAGAATATAAAAATCGTTTTCTGAATATGAAACGATATTTCTTTGTCTATCAAATTAAGTTAAAACCATCATGACAAGACAACTTTTTTTAGGGGCCCAAATGCCCATAGAAAATGGGCATTGTCCTTTAGTATTGCACCTTAAGGACAAACAAGTTGCCGACCCCTGATCTAGAGGGATTCGCCTAATCTGATAAAAAAAAACATTTTTATTTTGAAATCATTGAACTTAATTAATTGAAAAGCTCAGGAAAAAGCGTGCAAATAAAAAAGTTTATGTTTTTAAGTAAGTTAAGTAAAATCCTTGTATTTGCAAAATAATAATTTAAGAAAATAAACTCAAAAAAACGCGGTGACAGGAATATTATTATAGGCATTACCCAGCTGCACGCATACCACTTTATCAACGAATTTTTGTTATTTCGGCTTGAGGAAATCGTCAGATTATATATTTTTCGTTATCCTTGAATTATTTCATTTAAAATAATAAAAAATTGAGCCACGCTCGAGAATGTCCAGATAACGTTTTTTTTTACAACTTTGTAGCCCTCCCCTTTCTTTACGTCACTCTCAAATTGTCAGAATAGTGGAATATACACTTTTTAGCATGTAATTACCTCACCCTACCTTAATCTGACGCGCTCGAGAATTTCTGATGATCAATTTTTTTTTACTAATCTGATCCTTTATCCTGGACGCGCGGCCTTATTTATGAGGCTCATATTTGGTGGAGGTACTTAACCGGGTACAAGGTATCCCCCTGTATATTAATCTGGCGCGCTTTAGTAAATCCCGAAATTCCCGCTTGGGCTCCCCTACTAAGGCAAGGTGAAGGCATAACATCGTGCAATAAAAATCAAATCCGCTAAATTATAATGTGCGTGATTACTGGTGGTAGGACCTCTTGTGAGTCCGCACGGGTAGGTATCATCACTCTGCCTATTTCTGCCGTGAAGCAGTAATGCGTTTCGGCTTGAAGGGCGGTGCAGCCGTTGTACTGTACAAACTGAGACCTTAGAACTCATATTTCAAGGTAGGCGGCATTTATCACAAAATCTATCTATATATATAAAAATGAATTGCTGTTCGTTAGTCTCGCTAAAACTCGAGAACGGCTGGACCGATTTGGCTAATTTTGGTCTTGAATTATTTGTGGAAGTCCGGAGAAGGTTCAAAAGGTAGATAAATATGAAAATGCTCGCAATTAAATAAAAATCCCGCGTCAGACGGATTATTTTTGTTTTTTTTAAGTTTATTTTATACAAAAGCTTAGGTCTTTTATTTCTCGATTGAGGCACTACGAAGTCTGCCGGGTCAGCTAGTTAGCTATAAAAAAAAAAAAAACGCTGTACATATACACATCTCCAACGCTGGTTTTTAGTTCAATTAAAATGTTCACTAAGTTTTTATAAAAACAAATAATCAATGACACGTTTCTCATGAATGAATATTAACGCAAGCCGATACATTGCCTTGCCGAATTAACTATAAATAGTAGTATCATATTTTTAGTAATAGCATCATATTTTAGTAATAGCACCATATTTTATTAATTAACCTGCAATTTAAAATGGAAAGGCTGGTCACACGACGGTGACGTCACTTCGTCACAAGAAACGGTTCCCTGAGCTAGTCAACTGAGTTTTAATTGGACGACATTAGTTACATTCAGTGTGACAACCGTATCATTGATAGTCAGAGACATTCTTCTTAAAACTCTTTATAAATACACTATTCATAAGACTAATATAGTTAATTATTATGTTAAAACTAAAATAATATCGAATCTCGAAACTAAAGCTAATTATTACACACACAAAAGTATTGTTGGGTCATTAAAAAAAACTCGATTCCATGACATGCAACGGAACCCGCAAAAACGCGGTGCTGCCAACTTGACGGGGAAAAAACCCGCCGCGAAAACCGGTTACACGGTGCGATTATACAAATTATATTTTATTATTAACTAAAGTCTAAAAATAGCCGCAAAAATGTTGTTGCCTTTCTAAATTTAACTCTATTTACGTCACCCAACGGTCATGGCGGCTCTCGTGAAAAGGTTCGAGCAAAAACCGGTGGCTTCCACCGCCGCACAGTGGGTCGAAACTATGATTTTAGTGACTTAGGGACCAATTTTGTTTTTTAACAATTTTCTTTATGTGGATAGATACAGCTCGTTAATCTTAATAATAATTGTTTGGGGCAAAAATTAGAAAAACTTTATAGTTTGGGCAGAAAAATATGTTTTGTGATTTTTTTGTATGAAGCGGTACAAATTAAATTGGATTCCTGCTAAGTACCGCGTGGTCCTACTTTGAAACTTTATCTTTCTTATACCTTGTCTAGTCTACTATCATTTGATGCTATAAGCATGTGCATAAAGTTACAACTCTGCCAAATAAATGGATCGAAAAAAATGAAAAAATACATAGAATAAAACCTTCATTTTTGTTTTCGTATTTTTCTTTTTTTTTTCGATCCTATTGTTTTTTCTGCCCAAACTATAAAGTTTTTGTAATTTTTGCCAAAAACAATTATTATTGAAATTAACGAGCTCTATCTATACACATAAAGAAAAATGATAAAAAACAAGGTCCCAAGGTTAGTCCCTAAGTCACTAAAATCATAGTTTCAACCCATTGTGCGCCGTGCTGCCTCTACGGAGAATAAGTTAAGACACAACTACAATCGCGCGGCTTCTCAAATGCTATTTTTATCATTGGCTTACACAAAATTGTATTCAATAATATCGTGTTTTTTTTGTTGTTTTATTCTTAAATATTGAAAACTACTACCTTTTTTTTCTTTCTAAAACATCGTTTTTATGTTAGACTATTTTTTTTGCAATATCTAAATAATGTGGAATTTAAACGCGTTAATTTTTTGTTTGATTTAAACAGGATGTATATAAGTGAGTCGAGACTGGTCATTGTGGCGAGCCTCGGGTAAGACCTATGTCTAGTGGCGGGCGTTTATAGATTGAATAGCCGGTATAGGTATACCAGCGGCCTCGCTTGCCTGATCAAGGAATAATGTCGGATGTAATTTCCCGCGCAAATGAGGCTGTTTTTTTTGATCGGGATAAAAGGTAACCTATGTTGTATGTATGTCCTAATCTATACTAATATATAAATCTACAGTGGTTTTTACGGATGTTCCGTTATAACTACTGAACCATGCATCCGATTGACTTGCAATTTGGTATCCATGTACAAAATAGATGTACTTAATGGATAGGCTAATATTTATATGAGTGTTGTGCATTTATTGTCAAACTTTTGTCAAACTTTTGTCAAACTTTTGTTCTTGACGTCTGTTGTCAAATTGAGATTAAATATTGTTTGTCTTTGTTAATATTTTATTTGTGACTATAGAAGTATAAAATACAATCATAATTGTGTACAAACTTACAATTCCAATTAATTATAGTCGAATTTCGACTACTGCGGGACCTCTAGTATTTATAAATCTACATTGGTTTTTACGGATGTTCCGTTATACCTACTGAACCATGCATCCGATTGACTTGAAACTTGGTATCCATGTAGGAAATACGTGTACTTAATGGATAGGCTAATATTTATATGAGTGTTGGACTCCCTACACCAGTTACGGGGGCGTTAATGATGAGAATCTTTGTGGGGATGAGTAATAATAATGTTAATTTTAAATGCCCAGCGAAGCGAACGGTTAGAGCTATACATAATAAAAATAATAGTATTATTATAATACTAACTAAAAATAATAACTAATAACAAAAAAAAATACATTCCATTATATCGTTTCGACGTGAAAGGACAATTAAACAAACAGACACTTTCACTTTTATAATATGTACATTAAAGTAAGGATTATGTTGCAAGGTTTATTACGTAATATTCCCGAATAGTAAACACATTCAAGTGTTTTGTTTACTACATATTTGTATTTACAATTTCCGGCGCAAATCGATTAAAAAAATCACAGGAACACTATTGGGAAATTGAAATCTAAAGTATGTTTTTAAATGTCCGAGCTATTTTTTTATAATCATTGCGATGATGAAGTCGTCGTGGCCTGAAGGATAAGACGCCAGGTGCATTCAAATATCGCAGGCGGGTGGGTACACATTGTTCTAATGGAATACATACGCACTTAACAAATGCTCACGAATGAATTCCACGGTGAACGAATAGCTTTGTGTAAAAAAAATCAAAGCCACAAAATTATAATTTACATAATTACTCGTATGACTTTTTGTGAGTCCGCACGGGTAGATACCAATGCTCTACCTGTGTCTGCTTCGAAATAGTAATGCATTTCGGTTTGAAGGATGGAACAGCTATTGTGCTGTAAAACTAAGACTTAGAACTCATCTAAGATAATATAATCTATATCTTATCTATAATCTAAGCAATAAAAACTACATTAGATAAAAAAATAGTAAACCCCTTCGACTTATTTCATTTCCAAATACATAGGTATTAATTACTCCTGTTGGTAAATTATGTTATTTTAGCTTAAATTTGATATCATCTCACACAATATAAGTCTGTTATGAGAGTGGTCATTAATAAATATTTCTAATTCAGTAAGTTTTTATTATTATACTAGGTGACCGGGCAGACTTCGTAGTGCCTCAATCAAAAAACAAAAGACCTAAGCTTTTGTATAAAATGCACATAAAACAAACAAAAGGAATCCGTCCGACGGGGGACGACACATCAAGAGAAAAACAAAATTGTTATTTTTATTTAATTCCAAGGATTTTCATATTTATCTACCTTTTAAACATTCTCTGGACTTCCACGAATAATTCAAGACCAAAATTAGCCAAATCGGTCCAGCCGTTCTCGGGTTTTAGCGAGACTAACGAACAGCAATTCATTTTTATATATAGAGAAGATATAGATTGTGGTAAGTAAAATTACAGTTGGATGTAGTAAAGGCGGATATCGGGGAGAATAACCTCACCCAGAAGGATGCCGAAAATCGGGCAAAGCGGAGAAGTTTAAGTAGGAAAGCATACTTTGGCATTAGACCGCGAAATCGCTAAGAAGAATAAGAAGAAATAAATGGCAAATAGCTATATTGGTCCACGAAGAAGCCAGTAATTAGTTATGTGTTAACTTGTTAATGTTTCTTTTAATTAAACTTAAACCGCTATCGAAGAGGGAAGATAATTTAAATAAGAACTCGCCTTCAATCTGTCTGTCTTTGAATTGTGTTTTAATCTAACAAGTTTTCTTGTGTTCCCAATATTTACTTTAAAAACGCTTGGCAAGACCTTTAAATATACCCTATTGAGTTTCTCGGCGGATCTTCTCAGTGGTACGCGATTCCGATCCGGTGGTAGATACAGCGAAGCAATGCTCTTGCTAGGATTGGTCTTAGCAAATTCTCTCAAGTTCACCTACCCGTCCGCGCGTAGTTCGAACAGCCCCTTATACTACCAGCGAATAGGTGTTTTTTTTTTTTAAATCCAAAACAATTCCCAGTAAGACCGATTTCACAACGTCCGCCATAGATAGCGGAGAATAACAAAAAAAAAAAACAAAAAAACACGACCCTGAAACTTCGTTTACAATACAAATAGAAACTTTCAAATCGAAATCTTATTTTATTGCGTCACTCTTCGTTTTTGTACGACGACCCAGTGCCTGTGCGATGTTTTTTTCCGTTGAGTCGACGCG
This sequence comes from Bombyx mandarina, assembly GCF_030267445.1. NCBI lineage: Eukaryota > Metazoa > Arthropoda > Insecta > Lepidoptera > Bombycidae > Bombyx > Bombyx mandarina. The sequence continues at coordinate 8,067,164 of NC_143230.1, read as the reverse complement.
GAGGCCCGGGCGACTAGTGGAAAATTTTTGGTTCGCGCCCAAAGGACGCGTGCACAATGAGAGCTCTCTATTAGTCTTCTCGGATTAAAACTGGATAATCTCAAAACTTACTAATTTTACGGGAGAGTTTTTTTAAAGGTTTAACATGTGATATCTATCTATATACACATAAAAATGAATTGCTGTTCGTTAGTCTCGCTAAAACTCCAGAACGGCTGGACCGATTTGGCAAATTTTGGTCTTGAATTAGTTGTGGAAGTCCAGAGAAGGTTTAAAAGGTAGATAAATATAAAGTGCTCGGAATTAAAAAAAAACAAACAATTTTGTTTTTCCTTTGATGTGTCGGACGGATTCCTTTTGTTTATTGTTTGTGTATTAATCATCTTTGCAAACATTAATTTAAATTTTTTTACCAGTCACATTATCTGCCTTTTAAAGTAAGATAAAATTATGTATGAATTTTGTTATTAGTATTCAAATAAAAAAAAAAAAAAAAAACTAAACTACGCTCCTTTGACAATATTTATGAGAAAAATACTGGTGATACCAAATGATTCCACATATTAACTCAATTTCGAATATTTTTGCAAGTTGCACACTTTTTATGCGAAAAGACGTATTGTGTTGTGTCTGGTTTTTTTCCCTACGTATTCTAGTAACCTCAAGGGGCTTAGAATTGGTGGCTCAATCCAATATTCTTGTTTTTTTTTTTGTAAAACGCAAAAAATTTAATTGAGAAATTGTAATTTTTCATTTTCGATTACAATACTATAAAGCCTTAACGCTTTTACGCCTTAACGCTTTTAAGCCACGCTTTTTTACAATAAAATCATATTTTTAATTAAAATTTATTAAAATTTATTTTCTATTTTTTAGTTGGATTTTCTATAAAAGCGTATTTTGTTAGTTTTTTTTAACTATTATTTGTTATTTACTATAACTATTATTAGCTAAGCTACTTCAATTCTAAATGTGCGATATGCCAACGTTTGACATAAATAATAATTTGATCTGTGGAAATGATGTTCTATTTTATTATTATTAGTCCTACAATAATCTTTTTTTTCCCTCTTATCTATGCTGATAGCCTTGAGTGGCTTGAGAGCCTTGAGAGGCTATCAGCGTTACCGAGCGAGTAGGTGAGCTCACGGGCCTCAAACCTGACGTTGTTGCTAACACTGGCCCTAGCAAGAACAGTGCTTCGCAGAATCTACCACCGGATCGGAAACGCGACACACTGAGAAGAGCCGGCGAGAAACTCAGTGGGCTGTGTCTGTGGGTTGATTTACTCGTCGAGCCCTTTGTCGCAAGCAACGGATTCGACGAGAACGGTGACCGGCGCTTGAGGTACCTAAAAGCACCGTTAGTGGATCGGGAGGATCCGAGATGACGTGTTTTGGGCGACGTCGACTGCTTTCCATTCTGTCCGCAGGATCGGGAATGTAGTTACCGGCGGCCACGATGAGTGTGTTCTCGTGTCGTGAAATGGCGCACTGATGTCGACTGCATATACTTACAGATGTAATCTAGATCCAACAATCTATATACATATCTTTATATATAACACCAAGTCGGGTTTGTTATTAATGGCGTATTTTAGATTTTAAAAATGTAGAATAATGTCGGTAGGCAATGAAAAAGGATTGACTTAAATGTATTCATACTGGCTGTTAAATATTTATGCGTTCGTTCAGACATTTATTTTATGTAAACTAAGGAAAATATATCAAGCTACTTAATTAAAGAACAAATGATATAATTAAAAAACGAAAAAAATAGTCAAATCGATTGCTCTCACACAACTATTACTATTTTTTGGCGGTAACGCGAGGAGCGAAGTTTTGTGATTTGTTTTATTTTGTCTATTTAGTGTTTTTTCAGGTTTAAATGTGTGTAATAACGGTGGTTTATTAACTGTTTAATATCTGTGAAAGTGCATAAATGTGGGAAAATGAAACAAAGTCGCTGGACGTAACTTCTCGAGAGTCGAGATCCTCCAAAAAGTCTCCTGAAAAAGTTTCCTTAGTAAATGACCCCCATTTTACTGATATTATATTTCATCTCATATCATCTCATCTCATTTCATTTAATTTCATCCCGGTTGATTAATGTCTCTAATCTTCTACATTTCATTTCATTTAACTCCATATTATAATTTTTCATAAAAATAAGAATTTAAATTAAAATATGACATGCCTTAAAAAAAACACAATCATGACAGATTATTCCGTCAGTCCAGTCAGACTCAGTATATATAAATGTTTAAATGAATTGCTGTTCGTTTGTCTCTCTAAAACTCAAGAATGAGTGACCAAAATGGTTTGCATAATCATGATCTTGTAATATTTATTGATGTCCAGGGAAGATTTAAGCGGTGCGAAACATAAATAACAATTATAGGAAAATACTAAAAACGACAATTTAATTTTCGCCAACCATCAAAAATCGCCAAAACATACTGTTTTTTTTTTCACATCAGAAAATCGCCGGATCCCCATCCGCGCAGCGGGTGGTGTATGTGGGAGTTGAACCTCACTGAAAAGTCCTGCCGGTCACAGCCGGCGCAACACCCCAGACCGGACCGGAGCCCAGTCGGGGCTGGTGAGACGGCGGGACAGGGTTGACGCAGAGCATATTACATCCATCCTGCCGTCCCATGGTCGACGGGCGGGAGCCCACCTTGATGGCGCCACGCTGCACCTTCCCCCAGAGCGGTCGGGGGAACGCGGCTTACCATCACCCGGCTTCCTATTACGGGCGTGGTGTAAACCACCCCTCCCCGCATAAAGCGGGTGGAGCCCAAAGATCTTAGGGGGCCGGGTCACGGTCCCGGTCCCGAACCCCTGCTCGGCGGCGGCGGGTTTCTGCGTAGTGAGGAGAGCTTTGCCTCACCCGCCCCGCCTCCTCCTTCTGCGAGATGGTGCACTCGCAGAAGTCGAGCATAGCTTTCCAGGACTCGTCGCCGCCAAGCATCGACGCCACGACGCCAGGCAGGGACAAGTCCGGTCCTATCTTTGCGACCAGGACACGGCACTGCACCTCTCAAGCGGGGCAGACAGCGAGCGTATGCTCAGCCGTGTCCAGGTCGTGTCCACAATGGTGGAACCTCGTCGTCAGCTCAACTCCTATCCGGTGCAAGTACTTTCCGAAGCATCCGTGCCCGGTCAGTACCTGCACCAGACGAAAGGTGAGGCGTCCTGCGCCATGATTCACCCAATCATCAAAAACCGGGTAAGCCGCCTCGACAGTCCGTAGACCCCACGTGGGGTTGACCAACCGCCTCGACCACGATTCGAGCACGGACCGCCGAGAGTGGGCCTTCCGCGCCCGCAGCTCACTTTTGGCGGGACGCGCCACGCCCAGAGCACGCAGCTCGCTGCGCCACCGATAGCTAGTCGGCCGCGAGCGACTCCGCCTCCAGCTCCCATGGCGGCGTCCTCGCCAACACACGCGCCACCTCGAAGGAGACGGTGCGATATCCGCGTGAAGCATTTGAATTCTTTCTTTTATTATTTGGTTCTCAAATAATTATAAATTATATTTATACTTACGTACGTTCAGAAACTTGTTTGTCTCATAGCTGTAGTTATGAGGTTCGATAACTTTGGTGAGTGTTGAATACCTTTTTTTTCTTTTTCAAAACAGTTTTGTTTCATTTCGTTTCATTAATTTATCAGTACGCGAAAGTTTTATTTACTGTTATTATGCTTTAAAAGGCCAAGAAGAAGAAGACATGCGTTACGTCTAGTGGAATTTAGTTCCTTGATGCTCCCGGGGGGCATGGAAAAACGTTCCTAATTTCATTATCGGTGGCAAAGATGATATCGCGACATGAAGCACTAGCGTTGGCTTCATCAGGAATAGCTGCAACATTGGTAGAAGGACCCTCAGACACAGCCCACTGAGTTTCTCGCCGGATCTTCTCAGTGGGTCGCGATTCCGATCCGGTGGTAGATTCTGCGAAGCATGGCTCTTGCTAGGGTTCGTGTTAGCAACGTCGTCAGGTTTGAGCCCCGTGAGCTCACCTACTAGTTAAGGTTATGCTGATATAGCCTCTCAAGGCTCTCAGCTTAGGTAGGAAAAAAAAAGGTAGAAGGGGGACAAACTGCACATTCTGCTTTGAAATTATGACTAAACCTGCGAATCAACGAAGCACCAGTGTCTTTAGTGCGAGTTTCATAAATCGAATCGAATGGCTGGAATCGAGTGTACGTTCTTCACGGTGAAAAGTGAAGAACTCTGAGTGCGAGTGGACACAAGTTACTCGAATCGCAGGACGTTTATTCACAGTGATATTCGTATATTGGTATCACGCAGCGTTTTTTCTTTAAGGCGTTCAAATTAAATTTCTAACGATATTTATAATTAGTCTGGTAATTGTTAATGTCACTGTGCTTAGTGCCAGTTTTTAATACGCTTTTATTAGCTTCAGACGTACGTATGTTTGTAACGGAATCTTTGAACATGATTTTGACGCCCTTCGAAACGTCGGATTAACTCGAAATTTGGTGTACTTATTAAGGACCGATGACAATTCAATATTTAAAAAATATATTGAAAAAATTGAAATACAACTAAAAAATGAAAAATAAATAATAGTTAAAAAAGCTAACAAAATACATTTAATAAATAAAATAATATAATATAATATATTCAAAATGAATTTGAATTAAAAATAATGTAAGAAAAAATGATTTTATTGTAAAAAAAGCGTGGGGTGCATGGTATCAGTAGTTATAAATATTTTATGAACAGATATGATATTTTCTATTTTTTAGTTGGATTTTCTATAAAAGCATATTTTGTTAGTTTTTTTAAACTATTATTTATTTTAATTCAGTCGATAATTCATTCCGAGTAGTAACTCAGTCCGTGTTAATGTTTTTTTTAATGTTAATGTTAACTTTATTTGTGTGGGGTTGTATTAGCGCCATCTAGTTAGCAACATCACCAAAATAAATGTAGGTACGAGGTGGCAGGTAACAGCAGGCACTGGACAGAACGTTAAAGATATTTTTTGGTGGAGCCATGATTCTGTTGTCAGGTGATATTCGTCAGACTCTTCCAATCATTCCCTAATCAACTGTTGCTGACGAAATAAAGGCATTTGTGGAGGCATGTAAAGACACTTCAATTAACAACGTGCTTTTGCAATAAGATCAGACTGCGATTATGTTGTCGAAGCAGTTATTTGATATTGGAAATGGTAAGGTCGCAGTTGACATCTCGACCGGATTAACTACCCACACATTTTCAACACTTTACCGACTCCAAAGAAGAAGAAGAGTTTGTAAGTCGTCGTGGCCTAAAGGATAAGACGTCCGGTGCATTCGTATCTTGCGATGCATCGGTGTTCGAATCCCGCTGGCGGGTACCAATTTTTCTAATGAAATATGTACTTCACAAATGTTCGCGATTGACTTCCACGGTGAAGGAATAACATCGTGTAGTAAAAATCAAACGCGCAAAATTATATAATACTTAATTTGCGTAATTATTGGTGGTAGGACCTCTTGTGAGTCCGCACGGGTAGGTACCACCGCCCTGCCTATATCTGCCGTGAAGCAGTAATGCGTTTCGGTTTGAAGGGTGGGGCAGCCGTTGTAACTATACCGAGACCTTAGAATTATATCTCAAGATGGGTGGCCCATTTACGTTGTAGATGTCTATGGGCTCCATTAACCACTTGACACCAGGTGGGCTGTGAGCTCGTCCACCCACGTAAGCAATAAAAAAGGAGCTTATTTATCGTGTTTTTACGGATTACAAATTTAGAAACCATAATTGACAGCTTTTTCCCCCCTACCTACTCGCTGACAGCCTAAGAGGCTATTTCAGCTAAAAGGTAGAGTGAACGAGCAATATTAGCGGCCAGAAATAAAACGTCGATAATCTCAATGCGACCAGCAGATATTTCTTCCAGGAGAGTTATTTTCTTACTGATCAATTGACAGTTTCAAACCAGGATGACGTAGTCAACTATCGGGCAGAGTTTTTAAATTTCCTGGATTTGCCTGGACTACCATCTCACAAATTCCAACTAAGAGTCATTAACCACTAGTTATTAATATACGTACGTATATCTTTATTTCAGTAAAAACAATACCCGTATATTAATGACACGCTGTCTATTGATGGCATGCATTGCTATGCGGATGACAGCACGGGGTATGCGCGATATATCGGCCATCAGAGTCTCCCTCGGAGTGTGGTGCAAGATAGACGATCTAAACTTGTGTCTGAAGTGGAGAACTCTCTGGGGCGAGTCTCCGAGTGGGGCGAATCGAACTTAGTTCAATTCAACCCGTTGAAGACACAAGTTTGCGCGTTCACTGCGAAGAAGGACCCCTTTGCACTGCAATTCCAAAGAGTATCCCTTCAGCCTTCCGTGAGTATCGGGATTCTTGGGGTCGACATTTCGAGTGATGTCCAATTTCGGAGTCTGCGGAGGGACTTCGGTTCCCTCTGTATTTTGTACCGTATGTTCCATGGGGAGTGCTCTGGAACTGTTTGAGATGATGCCCTCATCTCCTTTTTATCATGGCACCTCCCGCCATCGGAGCAGAGTTCATCCATATCACCTGGAACCGCTGCGTTCATCGACAGTGCGTTTCCAGAGGTCTTTTTTGCCACGTACCATCCGGCTATGGAATGAGCTCCCCTCCACGGTGTTTCCTGAGCGCTATGACATGTCCTTCTTTAAAAGAGGCTTGTGGAGAGTATTAAGCGGTAGGCAGCGGCTTGGCTCTGCCCCTGGGATTGCTGAAGTCCATGGGCGACGGTAACCACTCACCATCAGCTGAGTCGTATGCTCGTCTGCCTACAAGGGCAATTAAAAAAAAACTTTTTGTTAGTATCACTTATAATCTAAGTTAGTGACTTAAAAACTAAACCATTAGTAGGTATCGCACTATTTATTATAATTAGTTTTTTTTAGATTTTTTTCCATATGCAAAGGCAAGTAGCAGTCCCTCGATTTTGCTCGACATGATGTACAGAGGACTGTTCAACTTAAACTTATATAAAAATGGCGTTATATAATAAAACATTAGGTACGTGTATAAAAATATTGTCGCTGTCGCTATAAAGACGCATTACGCGACTACGTCTATGCATTTAGACGTTATCATTCAATATCACACACGTCTTGTCGGATCCCCCGGATTCACTCTCGGTGCTTTTAGGCGACGACCGCCGGTTCGGCGTCCTGAGGGGAAGGGTGACGGGAGAGAAGTGCTCCGCACTAAACGCTTCCCCCCTTTTGCCTTTTCACGAGTTCTGTCTCATGCGAGGTTCGGACGTGGGTTGTTGAGCGACAGGAGGTTTTAGTCGGCTCGACTCCGACATGCCCCGCCCGCCAACCCCAGTGGAGGGAGGGAGTCCGGCGATTTACTCCTGACAAAAAAAAACCTAATTCAGCATTCAATATAACGTTTATTTTCTGTGATGATCAATAGATACGTTTATTACCGAGATTTTCAAACAATACGTGATATCAAAGGATTTTTCGCGACATTTATTTTTGTGATTAAACTAGCGTTTTATTTGGTAGTAGCATCAACAATTCAATGTTTTTAATTGAACTTCAATTAAGTTTACTCCATTCAGAAAGCTGAAGAAGTTTTTTTGTTGAGATATGTTTTTCAAATTTTAAATATTGAATAAATGGCTCCCCTCCTGCAAAGTTTCAAAAACGTCGCTTAATCTAAATAGCCTTTCAACCTTCGATATACAGTTGTTTACGATGTACAGCCCTCCCTCCACTGAGGATGGCGGGCGGATGTCCGGCGATTTCCTCCTGACCAAAAAAATTATCAAATATACTTTGACCCCTCGATATGTACTAGCTTTTGTCTTTTGTTTTATTCTCTAATATAAAAAAAAATTGCACTATTTTGGATAATATTATTTTTAATGATAATAATTGTAGCGAAATTAATTCAGTGAAGTTCTACTCTTGCTAGGGCTGATGTTAGCAAAATTCTCTCTGGCTGAACCCCGTGAGCTCACCCTCCAGGCAAATTGAAGCAAGAATAGCCTCTCGTGGCTACTGGCACTGGCACTTGTGCAGGTAAAAAGATGTGTGGTGTCGCGGGACACCGGATAGGAACGAAGTTCCTTAATATAAAAATATTAATTTTAAGTTCTATTCGAGGTATAAAGAAAATAAAACTGGAGGTTTCGCAACAGCCCACGGTCATTCGGTAACGTGCGAACTTATTGTGGTACACTTCATTCACGGTTGCTTGCATAAGAGTTAGTGTATTGCGCAAACGAACGGTCTGAGATCGTGGTCAATGAATGATAAAAAATTTAATTTTTTTACGTTATTACAAAGGTGAGTCGTACACTGTCTGCATTACTAATTTGTACGTTATTACAAAGTTAAGTCGTACACTGTGTGCATTACTAATAAAAATCTTACGTTACGGACGTTTTTTCCCGGTTAGGGCATCCCTCCGCATTGTCCCATAAGGAACTTCGTTCCAAAAAAACTGTTGCGAAACCGTTGATAAAATCATACTGTTACGCGCTGGGGGTAGTTTTGGTATGCGCTTCTGCTATTCGACGATAGATGGCGTTGCTCTTACCGACGGAACAATACTTTATTGTTATATCTTTTTTGAGAAAATAAGTTTTTTTTTTCTTTATTTATTACATGTATTGATGCAATACTAAGTAACTAAACAAACAAAAAACGCTTAACAAAGAGGAGAAAAGTTATAGAGCATAATTGAAAAGATATCTGTGTGCTAGAAATATTGAAGTGGTATTCTAAGCTTAAATAGATATCTGAAATTTATTAAATTGTCCACAACACCAAATATTTTGCTATGTAGTAATAGAATCACAACAACTTTAGAAAAAAATAAAAATACTAGTAACATACCTACTTAAATATCGACTAAGCGAATCGCGACAACCCTTTATATAAAATCAGTAATAGTGTACATAAATAATTCTCCCGGTATGTCTCCAACTTAACCACGACATGAATTAAGGTCGAACCGAAAAGTACTTGGCTTTTTTTATACCGGCCGTTTCTACAAAATATTTTGAGTGAAGCAATACTTAACGATAAGAAATATATACGTATATTTTTTAACCAGACGATTAATTTTTCCTTATTTGGCCAATTAATTACTTGTTACAAAATGAAATGTTTTTAGTGACAGCTGACGAAAATAACCTATATTCTTTTTTTAAGGTATTTCATGACCTGGTAACTAAAACCTTTAGGTCGTCTTATTTTAATATATATTCTTATTTTTATTAAAAATGATAATATGGAGGGAAATAAATGAAGCTGATTAATTTGAGACATTAATCAACTGAGATGAAATTAAATGAAATGAGATGATATGATATGCGATGAAATATAATCTCAGTAAAATGGTGGTTATTTACTGAGACTTTTTCAGTGGACTTTTTGAAGGATCCCGAGAAGTTACGTCCAGCGGCTTTGTTTTATTTTCCCACATTTGTGCACTTTCACAGATACTAAAAAGTTAATAAACGACCGTTATTACACATTTAGACCTGAAGAAACACTAAATAGACAAAATAAAACAAATCACACAACTTCACTCTTCGCGTTCCCTAACCTATATTCTATTCCAATTACGAAGTCCCATTTGACAGATGTTATTAATATGTAATTGTGTATTTTTTTAAATTTTTTTTATTGCTTAGATGGGTGGACGAGCTCACAGCCCACCTGGTGTTAAGTGGTTACTGGAGCCCATGGACATCTACAACGTAAATGCGCCACCCACCTTGATATATAAGTTCTAAGATATCAGTATAGTTACAACGGCTGCCCCACCCTTCAAACCGAAACGCATTACTGCTTCACGCCAGAAATAGGCAGGACGGTGGTACCTACCCGCGCGGACTCACAAGAGGTCCTACCACCAGTAAAAAATGCATAATGATTTAGAATGATTGTGTATTTTTGAAATGATATTTGCGTCCATGAACAAAAAACTGATTATTATTTCAAAGTATTCGAAGCGTGAAGAGTTACGTTCTAAGAAGTGTCAAAAGGGATTTCGTAATTGGAATAGAGTATAACTTTGTTTATTTATGTTTCGTTGTACGCAACACGAGATAACTATATTAACACCGATCCATTAACGGTGCTTTTAGGTACCACAAGCACCGGTCACCGTCCTCGTCGAACCCGTCGCTTGCGACGAAGGGCTCGACGAGCGAATTAACCCACAGACACAGCCCACTGAGTTTCTCGCCGGATCTTCTCGGTGGGTCGCGTTTCCGATCCGGCGGTAGATTCTGCGAAGCACGGCTCTTGCTACGGCCAGTGTTAGCAACGTCGTCAGGTTTGAGTCCCGTGAGCTCACCTACATGTTAGAGTGAAGCTGAAATAGCCTCTCAAGGCCATATAGAATAAGTAGGAAAAAAAATTTAGTTCAAAAAAAATAATTGTGACTACAGTTATTGACCGTCTTATCGCGTATTGTTCTATTTCGATAAGGCGATTGTGTGAACTCGAAGCTAGGAGTGAAGAATTAGAAGTTATTAGAATGTCATTAGGAATACAGAATCGTTGTTCGCCTCTGCAAATAGAAAAAATAAATTAAACTAAAAAACAAATGGGGTGAACACTGTTTATCTATACATACAAATAAAATTGGAGTCTGTTTGTAGTATTGAAATAACCGCTTTTTACTACATGCATATGGATATACTAGCCGTATTCGCCCGCTTCGCTGGGCATTTAAAATTAACATTATTAATTATTGTCATTATTATTAGGGAATCCAACACTCATATATAGCCTATCCATTATTAATTCTCAAATATTAGCCTATCCATTAAGTACATGTATTTTCTACATGGATACCAAGTTTCAAGTCAATCGGATGCATGGTTTAGTAGTTATAACGGAACATCCGTAAAAACCACTGTAGGTTTATATATTACTATAGCTTAGCATAGAAGTATAGATATATACAGTACATACAACAAAATAACATTTCTTACAATTTTTGCCTGTCTGTCTGTTAGTTCCGGCTAATCTCTGAAACGGCTGGATCGATTTTGACGGGATTTTCACTGATAGGTAGTTGATGATATAAGGAGTAACTTAGGCTACTTTTTATAGACTAGATTCGCCCCGCGGCGTCATCCGCGGTACGACAATAACACCGCGGGACTCAGCTAGTGATAAATAATTTTAGCAAGGCTGGTTCCAGTCAATCGTGTTGCTCTGTTCTGTTTTTGAGGGTTTTTGAATTTAGTGGCTCTAGCGCGTTCAATCCAGACATGTAGATGTTGAATTTCTTTTTGCATCAAGTTTGAAAACACTCATTGTACACGGTTATTGGTAATTATCTCCGTGTGCTTAGTGCGAGTTTTTTAACGTTCTCGATAGCGTAAAAGTTAGCCAAATTTTGTATACAGTTGGAACAGCGCCCTTAGGAGCAAATGTAGGCAAACGATCCCATTCCATTCACACTGTTCCGGCCAGGATGAGACAGAAGAGCAAAAAACATACAAATTTAGACCCCTCAATGTATCGCTGAATTTCATTAGCTAATAGTCGTCGTGGCCTAAAGCCTTGTTCGGACTAAGCGAGTATTTTAGTCGAGTACCGAGTAATTTAGTAGCTAAATGTGTCTGAGCACCAAAAATTTAGTCGAGTAGGTTAGTAAATAATTTAGTCAAGTCAATCCATTTTGTTCTATTTATTCGGGCGAGTAGCGAGTAGTTTAGCCATTAAATTACTCGGTATGCGACTAAAATACTCGCCTAGTCCGAACAAGGCTTAACGAATAAGAAGTCCGGTGCATTCATATGTAGCGATGCACCGGTGTTCGAATCCCGCAGGTGGGTACCAATTTTTCTAATGAAATACGTACTCAACAAATGTTACGATTGACTTCCATCGTGAAGGTTATTCCATCGAGTAATAAAAATCAAACCCGTAAGATTATAATTTGCGTAATTACTGGTGGTAGGACTTCTTGTGAGTCCGCAGGGGTAGGTACCACCAGCCTGCCTATTTCTGCCGTAAAGCAGTTTCGGTGTGAAGGGCGGGGCAGCCGTTGTAACTATATTGAGACCTTAAAACTTATCTCGAGGTGGGTGGCGCATTTAGATTGTAGATGTCTATGGGCTCCAGTAACCACTTAACACCAGGTGGGCTGTGAGCTCGTCCACTCATCTAAGCAATAAAATAAGAATAAAAATAAAAAAAATCATTGAGATAAGTAAGAAATAGCATTTTTTTAGCACGTTGACTGCCATATAGGTCACTGGTGCCCTACGCTACGCCCTGATGTAATTATGTTGATTTCTTTCTTCGATCTTCTTACTAAGGCGCCGGAATACCTAGTACACTCTGGGAATCTATTTCTAAGAGACCTGAAAGACTAAAACATACTTTAAAAACAATAGAAGACAAAGCTAGACAATTCAGGCGCTTAGTAACAGAAATCGACATAATTACTTCAATGCGCCGCGTAGGGCACCAGTGACCTACACGGCAGTCAAAGAGTTAAACACCGTATATTAGATGTTTAATATAAAAAACTGTTTGATCGAATTTCTGCTATTATTTTTTTATTAGGAGTTATTAACAAACACATCTATCCATATATATAAAAATGAATTGCTGTTCGTTAGTCTCGCTAAAACTCGGGAACAGCTGGACCGATTTGGCTAATTTTGATCTTGAATTATTTGTGGAAGTCCAGAGAAGGTTTAAAAGGTAGATAAATATGAAAATACTCGCAATTAAATAAAAATAACAATTTTGTTTTTTCCTTTGATGTGTCCCCCGTCGGACGGATTACTTTTGTTTGTTTTAAGTTTATTTTATACAAAAGTTTAGGTCTTTTATTTATCGATTGAGGCACTACGAAGTCTGCCGGGTCAGCTAGTAATTAATAAAATATACCAAAACGTTTCGAAGTGCCTACTACGGCCTGTAATCAGGGACGTCTTAAACTAGGATGGGGCCCTTGGGCACACAAGAATTTGAGGCCCTTTTGGAAAGTTAAAAAAGCGAATTATAATAACATTTTTTTATTGCGTATGAGACCATTTATTATGGGTAATCAAATACAGTATGATATAATATGTCATTAATGATATTATAATGCTGCTGGTTTTTTGGTTACGATTTCGATAACGGTTTCTTTCGGGATTTCTGTTGAGCAAAATCTTCTATTATAGGCATAGTATATGCCTTGTAAATAATACCTTCCGATTACTGGTTCGTGAAAAAAGTGTAATGTGCCCGACAAAAATGTTTTGAGAATAAACGTGTGAGAGAAACTGTCGGTCTTTCGGGGCCCCCTGAGAATGGGGGTCCTGGGCACGGGCCCCGTGCGCCCTTATGGTAAAGACGGTATTGCCTGTATTGCCTTATGGTATTTATTGCATTATTTTTCGTTATTTATATAAGTAAATCAAGTTATGCAGTCAAAAAAATACTATTTAAGCGAAAGCACAAGCTTCTAGCGAAACTGACTTGTCCTCCTTCAAACGAGGCTTGTTGAGAGTACTTAACGGTAGGCAGCGGCTTGGCTCTGCCCCTGGCATTGCTGAAGTCCATGGGCGACGGTAACCACTCACCATCAGGTGGGGCGTATGCTCGCTTAATAATAATAAAAAAAACAACTTGCTTGCGTTTCATTGACTATCCAAAAAAGGTTTAATGAGTTACAATTTTTATGAGAGAAACACAATTAAAACTCAATTTTTCTGTCTTTAATGTATCTCTAATAAAGGATTCAGTACATACATTTGGAAGTACATTTTGACAAATTCTCGCCGGGTGCGTCACACTGGTGCTGTACCGAAGCACTAATCACTAAAGGAATGCAGGTAGACCTCAGGGTCCTAGGTGGTAAACCACTAGTGAAGAAAAAAAGATACTCTAAACAATTTTTTTTACTCTAGTTATTTACGTGTTGAATTTTTTGTTTTGAACTTATAAAACCAAGGTTTGATAACAGTTTATTGAAACATCAACGAATATTGTAGTACACGAACTTTGTATGTTTTTTTTTTGCTTAGATGGGTGGACGAGCTCAGAGCCCACCTGGCGTTAAGTGGTTACCGGAGCCCATAGACATCCACGACGTAAATGCGCCACCCATATTGAGATATAAGTTCTAAGGTCTCAAGTATAATTACAACGGCTGCCCTACCCTTCAAACCGAAACGTATCACTGCTTCACGGCAGAAATAGGCAGGGTGGTGGTACCTACCCGCGCGGACTCACAAGAGGTCCTACCATCAGTAATTACGCAAATTATAATTTTGCGGGTTTGATTTTTATTACACGGTGTTATTCCTTCACCGTGGAAGTCATTCGTGAATATTTGTTAAGTACCTACGTATTTCATCAGAAAAATTGGTAACCGCCTGCGGGTTTCGAACATCGTTGCATCGCTCGATACGAATGCACCGGGCGTCTTATCCTTACGACTACATAAATTAGCGGCGGCCACGATGAAAAGCTTTCAGGCGCTGCCTTCAGATACTTACTTAACGGTTCTAATTCCAAATCGTCGTGAAGATATACATTCCTCACGTACCCCGGTGCTGTGTGTTTAGTGCGAGTTTTTTAACGTTCGCGATAGCGTAAAATCGCAATAAGCACACTGGACACTTTTTTTTATGTGAAACATCTATAGCCCCGCACGTAAAACCGATTTCTGGCGTAGCGACGCGACGCGTCGCCATGCGCAATCGACTGTGCGATTCTCTCCCACTCGATCCGGTGTTAAGCCATCTCTCTCGCTACACTGAGCTCGGATACCTATAGTGTATACAGTGTTGTTTACTACAGTACTCATAACCTGTGTTTTACTTGAAAACAAATTATTTTTTCCTAATATTTTATTTTATTATTACCTATGACATATTTAGTTCCTATCACAATCTGTTCTTCTCTGCATATTACTTTTACGAAATAATGTCGATGTTTCACATCTGCCAGGCGTCCCGTGACGGCTCACATTTTTTTTTTCATAAATTCTACTTTCCGTGAGTCTCTATGCATTGCATTGCACATTGCAAACGAAGTCTCTGCACAATCTTTCTCCAACGAGTATTATTTTATACGGGGTGTGGGAAACAGGTTTTTTTTGACTTACCCTTGAAGCCAGACGAGCATACGCCCCACCGGATGGTGAGTGGTTACCGTCGTCCATGGACATCAGTAATACCAGAGGTAGTATTAAGCCACTGCCTAGCGTTATAATTATACTATCTACCAGCCTTGTTTGAAGAAGGACATGTCATAGCGCTCGGAAAACACCATAGAGGGGAGCTCATTCCAAAGCCGGATGGTACGTGGCAAAAAAAGGTCTCTGGAAACCCACAGTGGATCTAGATGGTATGGATGGGCCCTACTCCGGGAGCCCAAATAAATACCAGTTACTTACATTCGGGAGTCCCGGTCCAGAGATGGAAGCAGTACTTCACGCGGGACCGGACTTGTGCTTCACCTGGCAGCCATAAGAGATGGACAACAATGGCATCACAAACAATTGCTCAGAGCACTTCCCATGGGACACGTAGAACCGAAATCTCTCCGTTGACCAAGAGATTATTACACGTCATCCCTTCATCGTTCAATCCATCCAAGAACATGTGTTTAGTACTGTTTTCCTTAGAATACCGGGTACTATTATAATACTTGTCTGCTAGATTTGAACGCCAAAGTCGCCTTGCTTGATACGAGTACCTATATTGAGAAACTAAGAATTATTGGTGGCCCGGTGTTCTTTTTAGGTTTCACCAGGATATGTGAGCGAGCAAAGGCTCGGCCAGGAGAAAAGGGATATGCTAACAGCTGTCCGTCCGAGCGCCTCCGAAGGAGATCTAACAACTCAAGGCCAGTTGCTTAGCAACTGAATCTACTACCGGATCGGAATCGCGACCTGCTGAGATCCGGTGAGAAACTCAGCAGGCTGATGTATGGGTTGGGTTGCTCGTCGAGTGTCGTGTCGAGCTTTTTCTTACTGTTAGAGCTAAAGGCGTCTAATGCAAGAGTTATAGGATCTGGTGGATTCATAAGGACTTGTTTGAGGCGCCGACGCCGACTGGCTCCTGCGTGGCCAGGAGTTTAGTAGTCAGCGGCGGCAAACAATAAGATTATCATGACGCCTACAATTAATATTGCTTATTTCAGGGTGGTATATATTCGCTGTTCTATTTTCTATTTTGCAACGTAATATAGGTATAAAAAAAAGGTTTCAAAAAAAACTTGCATAGGTTACTTGTACTATTATTTTTATTTAACAAACAAAAAAACATTATTTCTGAAATTTCTTTATTTCTTTAGCAGTTTAGTAGTACATTATTCTATCGAAACACAAAATTTATTTATAAATATATAGATAGGGAGTTCTTTCAACAAGTAATCTGTGATGGACGATTTTGGGCCGATTTGAGACAAGGCACCACAATCTCCAATTTGTATTTATTAATATTTTTTCAAACAGAACCAATTTTGTTGATTTTTATTCTCCAATGCGACTTTACAATTTCATTGTGCACCATTTTTGATGGGTAACCCGCATTATTCTAGTACACACAAAGACGAGAACGTTGCCAAATAGTAAAATACACAAAAAATAAATAGTTGATTCCCCGCGACATTCCCTACCTCCTAATTTTCTTAGCTTTGAAAGATTTTCATGTAACTACCGACCTTCTTCGTAACATTTCAATAATTTACATTAATATTTCAAATGGTCGATTTTCATTACTGCGTTGCGACATAACGTGCTCCATTCCTTCTAAATAGGGGGCAGTCATCTGCAAACGAAAGGGCACCATTGTAGGGTCCCCTGTCGATACGCAGGACAACCCCAACAATTTAACGCCATTGCCAATCTCAAAAGTGCACCCAAACAAAACACTAGTCGTTCATCTCTAAACCCTGCTAAAACTCTGCTTTATCACGGAGCAGCCTAATGCCAGACTTTATAAAATATCTATGGGTAATATCTCAATACGATAGAATAGCCCAATTAAGTTTTTATTTCGCCTAATGGTATTACGAAGCTCCATTATATTAAGTCCTCAAGTTTTAGGATAAACAACTCAAAACTTACTGGTCTTAAAACGCATTTTGAGTCTGCAAAAGTTATTAACAGAACCCTACCTATTTCTGCCGCGAACCATCCATATATAACAGTTTCTTTAGGATGTTGACTCTTTCAAAACCTCAAGATTGAGGACAGCTCGGCTCCTGTTACCAAGAGCATCCTAGCTTTACTTAATAGCCCTCTTAGCGCAAACCTTGAAATTGATATTGTCCGTCCGGTATTAAAAATAATTATTCTCCAAAGCTTACAGGGTTTTTGTGTACACTAAAACATTGCAGGTGAGATAGTAACTGCTTCTCGATTGCGCATCGTTTATTTCATAACAAATTTCCGTTTACAACATCATAAAACGGGACGGTATCCAACAGAAAACACTCAGCCTATCAAAGATCACAATTCATTAAAAAAAATGAAAACTTATTTGATAATCTCTGTACGATCCATTTTCATTCCGAACACATACACACTATTTTGGATAGAGGCATTTTCTGTTGGGCCACGTCAGATTAGACAAAAGCAACACGGTACAGCAATGGAGTGGCGCTTTTGAAGACGCGTGCATTTGTCTCGTTTCTTCAGTGTTGCCAGCTAATAGTCGTCGATGTCGTATAGATTGTCGATTTCCTCGTCGTCGAGCTGCATCGATTGGAAGTCCACTTTGTAACGGAGGAGACCTGAGGGAATCGAAAGAATTGACCATCATTTTTAGTGATCATCGAAATTGCCATCACAGATACACAAGTTTTACTCTTTACTTAAAAATAAATTGACTACAAAAAAATGACTTCAAATCTACAAACGAAACATTGATCTGTAAATCTCATTATTTTTTTAATACTCATATTAGATTGTAACTCGAAACACAGAGTACTTGTGCAACTACGCGCTTTCATTATTCAGGCGGATTGACACTGCGCGAACGAACCACGCTCTAATAAGGCAGTTTATTTTAATCTTTAAGGTTTTATTACGGCCCGTCGATCGTGTACAGTACCTTAATCTATGCCAAGCTCTTTCATTAGTAAACTATTCGATTGACCAAACTAGCGCCCGTTACTAACAATCAATACGGAAGCCATGTCATGTTAATTATTATCGTAACGCGGACTAATTTAAGCGCCGTCATGACCGACTCAAATGTCAAAGTGAACTCAAATTTATATGGAATTGGAACACCGCCCCTAATGGCAAAAGTAGTGGCTTTGTACCAACTGCATACAAATTTGAGTTAACTTTTAAGTGGTCGAGAAGTTAAAGAACTCACATTAAGCACACAGTACATACAAAGACAAGCTCTCGAAGCATTCACAGATACGTTACCAATAAAATAAAATATTACAGATCATTGTTCCGTGTCCGGTATTTATTTATAATTAAAATAACACATACTTTAAAATTAAAAACAAAAAAAAAACAAAGACCAAAATTATTCTTTTTTGGACCCTATTAACGATGAAAAAATCCCAACAAAAACCCAAATATTTGTGGTAAATAATGAAACAAATTCAAGTACTTTCTGGTTCGTCTAGAACGTCTATGATTTTGTGTGAGACACGGACAAACTTTTACTCATCGTACACAAAAAGTATCAAACGCAAAAATCATAGAGCACTACGGATGTAACCACAAAATTACGAGGATAAATAAATTATTCTCATATCGCAAATATAAAACAAATATTCACTAAACTAATAAAGAAAACATAAATGGTTCTTTATTACATTACCTCATCTCCGATTCGTTAGCATGTAAATTAAGAACGATGATATTAGTGAAATTAACAACGGTAAATCAGCAAAACAAACAGTCAATTTCGATCATAAGTTGTTCGGCATTGGCATTTGGTATGTATCTAGTACATACTGCTATATATAATCATATCATGAAAGGTCGTTTGAATTCTATTGAGAAACGTAGTTATACTCCTACTTGAGCACTCGTGAGCATATTAGCTTGTCTCCGTTCTAAAGAGACAGTAATACCATAGCATCAAGCGCTCATTGTTCAGAACGCGAGTATAGCCCACGCATATATCGAAAAAGAGTCAATAATCTTCTATTTATATAAAAATTAATTGCTGTCCGTTAGTCTCACTAAAACTCGAGAACGGCTAGACAGATTTGTCTAATTTTGGTCTTGAATTATTTGTAGTAGCCCAGAGAAGGTTTAAATGGTGAATAAATATGAAAATGCTCGGAATTATATAAAAACAAACAATTTTGTTTTTCCTTTGATGCCCCCCCCCCCGTCGGACGGATTCCTTTTGTTCGTTTTGAGTTTATTTTATACAAAAGTTTAGGTCTTTTATTTATCGATTGAGGCACTACGAGACTTCAGACTTGCCGGGTCAGCTCATGACAAATATATTATTTTGTACTGGTTGCAGATAAATCTTTTCATAACGGTAATGTGGTTTCGATGGGTGGAAAGTCTCGCCACTCATCTATTCTTAAGTTGATATCAAGTCCCAAGCCACACATCGTATGCCTCGCACGCCGGTAGGGCGCCTTGTGAGTCCGCACGGGTAGGACCACCACCCAGTCCCTTTCTATAGCGAAGCTGTAAGCTGTATTACATTCCAGTTTGAAGGGTGGGGCAGCCGTTGTATTGTAAAACTGAGAGCTCGCGTCTCATGCATGACGCCATGTTATTGACTCCCGTAAGCACATAACACTATCAACTTTTTTTTCCCTACCCAACTAATAGATATAGCCTTGAGAGGCTATGTCAGCGTAACCTAACAAGTAGGTGAACTCACGGGGCTCAAACCTGACGATGTTGTTGCGAACATTAACTCTAGCAAGAGCTGTGCTTCGCTAAAATCTACCACCGGATCGAAAACGCGACCCACTGAGAAGATCCGGCGAGAAACTCAGTAAGCTGTGTCTGTGGGTTCATTTACTCATAGTTTTTCGTCGCAAGCGACGGGTTCGACGAGAACGATGACCGGTGCTTGAGGCACCGTTAGTGGATCGGAAGGATCCGAAATTACGTGTTTAGGGCGACGTCGACTGTTTATTTACTGTAGATGTCTATGGGCTCCGGTAACCACTTAACATCAGGTGGACTGTGAGCTCTTCTACCCACACAAGCAATAAAAAAAATAGAATTGCCTCAAAAAATCATCAAATTAATCAGTCAAATGTGATCTTTTAATAAGCGCGGTTGCCTTAAAATATTATGTGAAAAAATTAATTCCTTCTTCAAAAACTCGCATTTAATTTGACGGGTTAACACAGTACATTGAATATTAATATTCACTTTTATTGCGCAGTCAGCTACGTCATGACGCATCCCTAAAGGGTACGGTGTGCAAAAAAAAAAAACAATACTTAGGTATCATCCATCAGACCGGCATATATTTATTCATAATATTCCTGTATATGTTTCAATTGCTTTTCGGATAGACATCGAAAAACAAAACACTATTTACTACTGAAAAGCCATGGGACTAATATTAATCGTGGCGTTCATATATTTTATTATAACATCGGACCGTATATATAATTTTTTAAACAAAATTTTGTCTTTAAGCAAACGTGGCAACGAATTTTTATTTGCTAATAATTTGAGTGTGAAAGTTGTGAGGGAACCATTCTCGGAATGAAATATAATTTTCGCGATCAAAACACATTCATTTCATTTTAACATCTGGCTCGGTGGTGCAATAGTTAGCGCGCCTGACTGGTCGTGGGTTCCCATATCGGGCAAAGATTCGTGCGATGAACAGGTTTGTTTGATTTTTGTCGGAATGTTTATTATCTATGTTTTTTTTTTATTGCTTAGTTGGATGGACGAGCTCACAGCCCACCTAATGTTAAGTGGTTACTGGAGCCCATAGACATCTACAACGTAAATGCGCCACCCACCTCGAGATATAAGTTCTAAGGTCTCAGTATAGTTACGACGGCTACCCCACCCTTCGAACCGAAACGCATTACTGCTTCACGGCGGAAATAGGCGGGGTGGTGGTACCTACCCGTGCGGACTCCCAAGAGATCCTTCCACCAGTGATTACGCAAATTACAATTTTGCGGGTTTGATTTTTATTACACGATGTTATTCCTCCATCGTGGAAGTCTATCGTGAACATAAGTATAGATATACACGTATACAAGTCTATCTATATATTAATACGTAAAGCAAAAACTTTGTACCCCTTTTTACGAAAATTGCGCGGACGGAGCAGCATGAAATTTTCCACACTTATAGAGAATATAGAGGAGTGCAGAATGTTAATATATTTTTAAATTATGCATATAAAACGCTTTGAATGAATAAAAAAAAAACATTACACACACTACCATCTAATTGACAAACACACAAATACATGTATACTTTGTTTATTGTCAAACTTTTATTATTTAAAGTCTGTAGTCAAATTGCGAATAGATTAATATGTATTGTTTGTCTTTAATATTATTTGTCTGTAGTGTAGTCTTGGTGAAATGAAGAAGTTTATATCTTTGTCAATCAATAGAACCATAATAATGTTCAAATTTATAATTTCAATTAATTAAAGTCGAATTTCGACTACTGCAGGACCACTAGTATATGTAAGTATCTAGTTCGTATAACATAGGAAACCGTAATTTGGGGTTCCTTGCGTGATGTGTTACCGATTATAATTAAAATGCCCGAGCCAATTATCTATACCAGTCTTTCCCAAAGTGGGCGCCGCAGGCCTAAAGGGGGGCGGTAACAGACCCAAAAAAATGGGGCGTTGTGTAGAGGCTTGGGAGGCGATTTGTAATTTCATCTAGGAGGAATCTTAGACACCGTCTGAGCTCTCGCTATAGTGGTTATTAAGTAGGTGAAAAAATGGGAGCGCTAAAAAAATATTTATTCTCAAAGTGGGCAGTAAACAAAATAAATTTGGGAGCCCCTGCTCTATACGAAGCGATGCTCACCAAAGACTTATTGGCTTAAATCGATTAGTGGTCTAATCGATTTATCTAATCAGGTTCTAAATTAAACATTACCCAAGCCTCTGCCGAGAAGAATTTACAGCTCAAGCAGATGCAGGTCTTAAATACCCAATAATCGAACCAACACCGCCTAGTATAGCGATCAGCGTATACGTAACCAGAATTACATTAAAGAATGAATATAGATTCTCAGTTTGTATCAAGTAGGTATTATTAGATCTTATATTTTAACTATAAATCGATAAGCAAAATCCTGTCCAAGCTTTTTGGTATTGATGCAAAATTACCATTGGCAGGACACTATTGATGCTATAGTGGTCGCGGAACTAGTTGGCCACGCCTTAGGTGGCGACAGGGGTGAGGGGGCGGGTTGCCTACTGATCGTAACGCACATGAGATTAGACAATGATGACTAAATAAAATAAATAAATAAAAAACAACTGAACTTTTAGAAGTTTGTGC
Source organism: Bombyx mandarina (assembly GCF_030267445.1). Taxonomy (NCBI): domain Eukaryota; kingdom Metazoa; phylum Arthropoda; class Insecta; order Lepidoptera; family Bombycidae; genus Bombyx; species Bombyx mandarina. Next base: position 8,044,681 of record NC_143230.1, on the reverse strand, counting down.
GGTACCTGGTCTAATTATATTGTAATTAAAAGTAAAATAAACAAAAAACAAATTGAGTATATGAAATTATTCTGACATATTTTAATGATATATGAAATAAATCTGACATATCCTCTGAATCACTTGATTCAGAATCATCTTGTAACTAATAATGATTTCGTCCATCATAGTATCAAATCTCACATCAATAATGACAGCAAGCACCCCCGCCCCTCTGTCCCACCGCTCCGATACCTAACAGCCTGGCCACGGGACATTCGCCGATACGAATATTCGCGCGGTGCGAACGGCGAAGCGTCTAGCGACTAAAATAAGCGCATAGAAATGTACCTAACAAGCCACGCGCACCGGCGACCGGCGAAATGTACCGAGCGAATCGCGCGATGCGGCGGGCGAGCAAAACAAATGCATGAATACGGACGGCGCGAGCCACGGAGTCGAGCGGTAGTCGCGGCGAATAGTACAGTGATTAAATAACTTTAGTTGTTTTCGCCGCGAAAAATTAACGCCGAAATTTTTATATTTTTTATTTATTTTTTATTTTATATTTTTAAAGTCGTCGTGGCCTAACGGACGTCCGGTGCAATCGTGTTGAGCGATGCACCGGTGTTCGAATATCAGGCGGGTACCAATTTTTGTAATGAAATACGTACTCAACAAATGTTCACGATTGATTTCCACGGTGAAGGAATAACATCGTGTAATAAAAATGAAATCCTCAAAATTATAATTTGCGTAATTACTGGTGGTAGGACCTCTTGTGAGTCCACACGGGTGGGTACTACCACCCTGCCTATTTCTGCCGTGAAGTAATAATGCGTTTCGGTTTGAAGGGTGAGGCAGCCATTATAACTATACTTGAGACCTTAGAACTTATATCTCAAGGTGGGTGGCGCATTTACGTTGTGGATGTCTATGGGCTCCAGTAACCACTTAACACAAGGTGGGCTGTGAGCTCGTCCACCCATCTAAGCAATAAAAAAAAAAATAGCTGAAATACTAGCTAGACCAGCTATTTGAAAGTCTAGCCACCCAAAGTATTTCTCGTACTTCTTGTGGAATTCTCCATCTATAGGTATACTCCGATTCTTATTCAAATCATGTACTTCACAATCTTTTCCAAATAATAGGTCCTGAACCAAAAAACTATTAATTTGTAAGCAATATCGAGATAATTTCGATATAGACATTTCGCTGTCGGACTTCCTTACTAGTCGCGGCGGCGAACGTGAGTACCCGTGGCCTGCAAACGGTGCTGCGCGAATGGTCGCCTCGTCCACCGCTTCGCTGTTCGCACCGCCGATCCCCGTGGCCAGGCCGTAAGGCGCGGCCAACTAGTTCCGCGCGCACAATAGTGTGGTGCTAGCGAGGTCACCGACCCCAGTGTTTTGTACGCTTTCTATTGCTTCGCGACAAACATTACCACTAAATAGCTCGATTTTAAATAAGTATTATTTAAAAAGATTCCAAATTATATTTTAAACATTCAAACTACAAGTACGGTTCCCTCACGGCTTCCCCCCACAGTACACAATATTTTTTTGTCAATCCTACTAAAAAAACTCAACAACAACAAAAATTCTAACGCACTGATATCTAATGCTACGGTATATGGAGAATCAAAAAAGCATTTCGTATTACTAACGCAGTAAACCACATAAAATTTATTTAATTCGTTTCAAAGACAATCCGGAAAAAAAAGTATCTCCCCGCATACACGATCAAGTAAACTGTCAAATTCCGAGCCAACGTCAAACGTCATCGATGACAACACTAATGATCGGATGTCAATTCAAATCTCTCGTCCCTAATCACATTTGACACGTAAACCAATAAGGATAAATCTTGACACATGACTGTCATCGAAGATAACTTTACTATTGTTACTGGTAACACTCGACTAACAGAATCCAAACAATTAGCATTTTTTTTAAAAGTACGTGTATAAAGCAAGTCAGTCCAAATTATGGAGGGTAAGGAGAACAGTCTCTGTGTGTGAAAAAGTGTCCGTTAAAATCTGCTAAATAAGGGTGGCGCTACAGTAGCAACCGGGTAAATTTTAAAAAAGGCGCTGAAAGTTATTAGAATAAGATCGAGAAATAAAAAAGTACGAAAGAACTGTAAGCACTACAAAATCACAAAAGTACTTTATTTAAAGCTGATAAGAAAATGCAATCGATGTCTCCACGTTTTACCACAGCAATAATTTTAGATTATATTGACGAAATTAGTTTGGACTACGTAAACATGTGAGGTCTTGTATATTACACTGTCACTAACTACTCTAGTCATTAAATATATTATAAATTTCCTAACTTGGCATACTTCAATCAGTTAACAACTGCTCAATTCATATCATACCCTGTGCCTATGCTAGCCCCATTCTGGAGGATTTTTGAACTGTTATTTAGTGCCGAAAGTGAGACACCTTTTCAAGCTTCTCCCATATGAGACGGTTCTCCTTACCTCTGGCCCCCATAGTCCAAACATACTGCATCTGAGGCAGAATCGTGTACAAAGCCGCCCGGACCAGGGAAGCGATAAGAGGGGGGATTACGAAAAGTCTTGCCATCCCTTTCACACTTGGCGAATAACGTCCGCGATTGCAATACATCCTTTTCTTGTCATATTAAAAAAAAACAACTCAGAACTAGATTTAAAAGACAACCAAGGTAATTTCTGAACGATTTCTTTTTTTTTAATTATATACAAACTAAAGACAATCTCCCCTATAGTTTAATCTATCAATCTTAAAATCTGTTTAAATCCCAAACTTGATCGTGTACGGCAGACGTAAGGAAAATAATCCGTTCTTTTAATATAATTTTTTTCATTTACCCGCCATTTACAAGAAATATTCGCAAAACACACACACCTAAAAGTCGACATTCGACTACAAACTTAATATTAAAAATAAATTGCACAAAATCAGATACATCACTTAGAAAACACATTAATTCGTAAATAAATTACTTGCTACTGCTACACAATTAAGCTTAGGGGTGGCACACTGGCGACATTTATTCGTTTTTTTTAATATATAGCAACATTCTTAGGGCTGTCGGGAAACACATTAAAAATGAAGCGTGAGAAGGAGGAAAAAGGATAAATAAATCTATAAATTTTAAGAAATCATATCGTATTGGGGCTCTTAATCTAGGAAATTGCGTAAGCGACTGTTCGTCGGCCGCAAACGAGCGTTTAAAAAGTCGCGTTTCTGACGCAGCTGCACTTTTGCCAATAATGAAGTATAATGAAAGATATGTTCAGTAAAATTGACAACGGATAAGGTGTTAAATATTTTCATAGTGCAAACTTTAATATAACAAGCGTAGTAGCACATTTTCGTTAATCTACAATAAGGACTCTTCATTAGGCCCAGACATCGGCACGAGAACTTCCCTGAGGCAAGATCCAGACATCGGATCGGGGCTTCGATTGCAATTAGACATGGCCGTGAAACACACGATTGCTTCACAGCAGAAATGGGCACGGTAGCGACGAATTAAGAGTTCTCGGAAATTTTCTCCCCGAAAAATAAATCTTAATGCATTTTGTATATCGACCAATTATAATATAGAGGAAGGAAAAGCTATTTTTATTAGGTTTAAGCGATATTTTTAGAACTTTACAGAAGTTTAAAATTTGGACAAAATATCATAACAAAAAAACTTCTACAGCTATTTGACTAGAGTAAACTTATTTGAAGTTCAATTAACATCAAACTTTTGTGCTAATACCAAATAAAACGCACCTTTAATTGCAAAGATAAATGTCGTGTATTGATCGATATGATTCATTAAGCAACAAAAGCACTTTTTTTTAAACTTAACGTCATCATTTCAAACGCCCGCCTGCAACCGACAGCACAATTCAAACAATGAAAGCAAGCTTAACTTCTAAATAGCATTTGTTGCTTTTTCGTTTTTTTTTGTTATTATTATTATTATTTTTTATATTATTATTAATAATCATCTAGATCTACGTCGTCGAGGGGCTCGTCCAATTGAAGTGACTGAAAATCAACTTTGTATCGAAGAATTCCTAGATACGTTTTAAAATTTTTTTCAAAATTTTTTACCCATCAATCCGCGTCGCGATCAGAGCAGCAGTGAAAAGAAATTTGTAGGTTAGTTCAAAGAATTTTCAGGAAAAAAAAATGTTTTTTTTTTCCGCCCAAAGCCCACGAGCTGATGACGCAATTAGTGTTGTGTTCCCATCGACACTCGGGGCCTCGGGGCAAAGCCAATTTACTGAAGCAGCTAACTTCAAACGGGCGATTTAAAACATCGGACGGCAGCTGATCATGCCTGATGGTGGTCATCGTCGCATGGACACCAACAATACCAGAGTCAAAGCCTAAGTCACCTAAAGCTATGGCGGCATAAGACATAAACCGTGCCAATCGTTACCATTATTATCATTTCAATTATTAACATATAGAATTCGCGGAGCATTAACGATCAAACCCATATAAAAAAATTAAATTATTCTTTATATTAATATTCTCAAATGAAAAATATGTGTACAGAAAAATATATGTAAAATAAAAAGGCATATGTGCAAACACCGACCAAAGTACCAAAAAAAAATGGATTCTAGAGAAATCTACACTTTTAAATAAACAAATAAATAAAACTTATAAACACATCTAAAACTACATTTACGGTTTCACTGAGCTTCTCGCCGGATCTCCTCAACGGGTCGCGATTCCGATCCGGTGGTAGATTCAGCGAAGCACCGCTCTTGCTAGGGCCGGTGTAAGAAATAGAGATGAAATGGATATCCGGTAACAATCCGGTATCCGGCCTATCCGGCTGGATTTCGGATAGTAAAATAGGTTATGGACAACTTTTATTTTTATAATCGCGCGTCAGAAGTGATTGCTTTATTAATTAGTTTTTTTAATTCTCGAAATGAACAAGTGGCAAATTGTGGTGAATTAAAACCAAATTGTCGTCGTACCGAGTCGTCGCGATCTCCGCTCAAGTGCGACAACACCCGAACGAATATTTCCGAAAGGGCCGAAGATCCGGCGGTGCGGCCTCGCAATTTGCCGAATATTCGGTATCCGGTATCCGGCCAAACCACTATCCGTTTCATCTCTAATTAGAAACGTGCTTGATAATCGCTGACTACCGTCAAATTTTACATCAAATTCAACCGCAAATGTATTTTAAATTTAAATTACATCTACCCCTGCCATAAGCCTAAGGCCGCGACAGGACATCATTGGAGCAAGCATAGTAATGATCACTACTGAAAAAAATAATCAATCAGTGCAAGCCTACTGTTAACAGACTCATGGGAACGTTGTGCATTATTCGTAAATCAGACAAACGACATTAACATTACACAAACTATTATTGAGAGTTTTCTTCTGTACCAAGATGTTAACATTACGCGTTTTCGTGATATTTGTTGTTTAAATATGGTAAACTTATTTGTCTGCTCCTAAAATCCTACCCGCAGATTTTAGTCTACACACAATCATGGTAGTTTGCAAAAACTTATATGTCGGGAACTTAACGTGAAAATGTGGTAAGAACCCGTTCAAGAATAGTGTTTTTAATGTAGATTACCGCGATAATTTAAGAAAACATTTAATTAAGTTTCAAAGAATAGACCTAGCTAATGATTTTTGATAGATTAACTTAAAGTGCTGTAATGTAGATTACCGCGATAATTTAAGAGAACATTTAACTTAGTTTCAGTAAGACTTAGTAAGACTAGACCTAGCTAATGATTTTTCATAGATTAACTTAAAGTGCCCTTGTAGGCAGACGAGCATACGGCCCACCTGATGTTGAGTGGTTACCGTCGCCCATGGACTTCAGCAATGCCAGGGGCAGAGCCAAGCCGCTGCCTACCTCTATCCTCTGAATCACTTGATTCTGAACTCTGAACTTGATTCAGAATCATCTTGTAAGTTTATAATGATTTCGACTATCATAGTATCAAATAATTATAAATAATCATATAATTTGTTTTGTGTATCAATAAAGGAGAAAAAAAAAGTTATATCAGTAATGACAGCAAGCGCCCCCGCCCCTCCGTCCCACCCCTCACATACCTAAGGCGCGGCCAACTGGTTCCGCGCGCACTATAGTTGATGTTGCATACGTAAGTTTATTTAAACAGAGTGCACTATAAGCCTTTGCCGAACCGAAGACTGATAGTGCTGATGGCTCGACAGACGACAACAGACAAAAAGACATGATACAAAAATCGTATTTTACTAATCTAGAGACAGTGCGCAATGTAACACAAACATCGGGTGGCAGTTCGCTTTTCATTGCCGGTTCACGAGATATTAATTTAGAAAAATATAAACTTTTATACACTTTGTTATAGCATTATATTTTTTCGGTTGTATATATATATATACTTTCATGTAACTGAAGGCAAAGTGGAAGGAAAGAGGCCAAGGGGGCGTAGTCCCATGCGCTGGGTTCAATCAAATTAAGACGACATCGGACTCCAGCATCAATGTCTCTATATACTGCGCAGAGGCCAGGAGAGAATGCAGGAACATAGTCCGACTTAAAATGCTCCCTAAATGTCACGACCCTCAAGGACTGAGGAGCACGATGCAAGGAAAAGGATACTAAAGTATGAATATCGCAAGACAGACACTAGTTGCTACAGAAGTTGTCCTATCAAAGCTAACGGCATTAAGAAACACTGATTCGGCGGTGGTTAATTACCGCCTCTGACTGCTGAGCCGAGGGTCGTGGGTTCGATACCCGCATCGCGAAATCATACGTGTTATGAACAGATTTATTTGTTTAATATCTACACATATATACATTTAGATTTGATGCGAGCCCTACACCCCAGCAGAGGTGATGATGAGGTGAGAATGATGATGATGATACATTTAGATATGTTATTATATGAATATGTGCATCAGTCTCCTATTCCTATAGTACAGGAGAGCCTAATTCGAGACTAAATTATCGTATGTGACTTGTCCCTGGGTTATTACTATAATGGCTCCCCATAGAAATCGGCAGTGGTACCTAACTGATTTGCAATAAACTCTAAAACATTGTTAATTAGGCTTTACTTAAATTCAAACTACAAACCTATCTGTTGATTTGTTAAAATCCTCGTAAAGATATTGTATTCTTATATTATTTTACAACTCGACTAACATGTCACATTTCTACATCTTCATAAAAGAACAAAATTATACGCCTAATTTTCCATTAGGCGACACATCGTCTTTGCGCATTAAAAGTGTACAATTTCCAAAAATATTCGAAATTGAGTTAATATGCGGGAATCATTTGGTATCTATCCAGTATTTTTCTCATAAATACTGTCAAAAGAGCGTAGTTTACTTTTTTTGTTTTTTAGTTTACCTATAGTTTGACTATTATTAACAAAATTAATACACAATTTTATCTTATTTTAAAAGACAGATAATGTAACTGATAAAATAATAAATGTTGCAAAGACGATTAATATTAGAAATATCATATTTTATGTTAAAACTTTACACTCTCCTGTAAAATTAGTAAGTTTTGAGATTATACAGTTTTAATGCGAGAAGAAGATATATGTCTACTCATCATCATCATCATCATTATCCTGCCCTTCTCCCAGTCACCTGAGGTCAGGGCAACATGTTTTCTCCTTCCATACTCTTCTATCATATACCATTTCTTCGCTCACTCCCCTCTTACACATATCGTCATTCACGCAATCCATCCATTTCTTCTTAGGTCTACCTCTTCCTCTATATCCTTCCACATTCATAGTCAACACTCTCTTACCAACCTCATTTTCATCTCGTCTCATCACATGTCCATACCATCCCAAACGCGCACTTCTCAGCTTCCATATAAGCTTATATATGTCTACTATGAAGATAATTTCATAAATATCCAATGTGCATTGCAAAACATTAATAAATCATGGTATACTGACCGCCGATCCCTCCGAAGCCGCGAACGAACTGGCTTCCCTCCTGGCTCTTGTCCGTGATGATCTCTAAGGTGGCACCAAACGACTTGTAGTTGTTGGCCAGCCACTCCAACAGCGGCTGGCACTCCACAAGCTCCAGCTCCACTCCGCTCTGATGAAAATAATAATCGACATCAAGATTCGGTTGGACGTGGTCGTGGGTGGACGAGCTCACAGCCCACCTGGTGTTAAGTGGTTACTGGAGCCCATGGACATCTACAACGTAAATGCGCCACCCACCTTGAGATATAAGTTCTAAGGTCTCAGTATAGTTACAACGGCTGCCCCACCCTTCAAACGAAACGCGTTACTGCTTCTTGGCAGAAATAGGCAGGGCGGTGGTACCTACCCGTGCGGACTCACAAGCCATACCTGTACCGTAGCTGTGGGTACAGCTTCGCTGGGCGTTTAATATTAACATTATTATTTCTCACCCCCACAAAGATTCTCATCATTAACACCCCCGCAACTGGTGTAGGGAGTCCAACACTCATATACATATTAGCCTATTCATTAAGTACCCGTATTTTCTACATCGATACCAAGTTTCAAGTCATTCGGATGCATGGTTCAGTAGTTATAATGGAACATCCATAAAAACGACTGTAGATTTATATATTAGTATAGATTTTTTACTTTTTAAAGAAAAAATCATCGCATTTAAAAACAAAAAATAAAGAAAATTATTAGCTCAGCTGATGCCGTCTTTTTTTTTCCCCTACCTATGCTGATAGCCTTGAGACTATTTTAGCTTCACCTTAGTAGGTGAGCTCACGGGGCTCAAACCGGAGTGTCACTAGCACTGGACTAACTTAAAACCACTTAAAATTATTCATCAGTGGATCAGAAACGCAACCCACTGAGAAGATCCAGTGAGAAACTCAGTGGGCTGTGTCTGAGGGTTAATTTACTCACCGAGCCCTTCGTCGCAAGCGACGGGTTCGACGAGAACGGTGACCGTTTTTTGAGATAAGCTGTCTGCAGTGAGTGCATCCAACAATACTGATTTTTAGTCATCTCACATAATAGTTATTGAGTAATGTAAGATTTGGAATCAGCTCTTAAAATTCAAAAGTTAACCTCTTTGTCGGTGAAATGTGATTTGTCCTTCTCTTGTTCAGGTGTCAGGTGGAGAATTGTTTCCTGGTTGGTGGCATGCGACTTCAATACGTATCTGTAATTATAATCATCAAATAATATATCTCATAAAAAATTAAGTAATATTTAATTTTTCATTTCAAACCAATAAATATAATTTATTTTATACCTTTTTTTCCCTACCTATTAGCTGGTAGCCTAAGTGTGCCTGTCCACCGGAGCGGAGAAACAGAGAAATATTAACCAACAAGATTGCACAAAATCAAAACAATAAGATTGAAAAATGATTTTGTGCAATCTTATTGGTTAATATTTCTCCATTTCTCCGCTCCGGTCCAGTGGACAGGCACCCTAAGAGGCTATTTCAGCTACGCGTGGACGGGTAGGTGAGCTCACGGGCTCGATTAGAGAGTATTTGCTTACACTAGCCCTAGCAAGAGCAGTGCTTCGCAGAACCACTGGGAAGATCCAGCAAGAAACTCAGTGGGTATTTTATACCATTTTAGACGATAAGGCCTAATTCCCCCTTAGTCTTAACGGCCATCTATTTGTCAACAGTGGTATGTATGGTCCAAGGGCTACTTAACCCTTCAAACTGAAAGGAATAACTGCTTCATAGCAGAAACAGAGGGGGTGGGTACACCATGTTCTGTACCATGTTAAACAGTGACGTTACATGTGATTCCTTTATTCGTAAGGACTCAAACATTGAGAAATGGGTCAGCGCTATATTAAACTGACACTACCAGTTAGAGTTCCCATTTGATGAACACTTAACACCGGATGAGCGTGAGAGCTCGTCTCCGTATCGATATAAAAAAAAAACACAACTAAAGGATGAAAAGAATTGTAGAGTAAACATTAACAGAACAGGACCCAAGTAGATTTAAAAAATCATAAATGAAAATGAGGATGGTAAGGGAGTGTTAACTATGAATGTGGAAGGATATAGAGGAAGAGGTAGACCTAAGAAGAAATGGATGGATTGCGTGAAAGACGATATGGGTAAGAGGGGAGTGAGCGAAGAAATGGTATATGATAGAGGAGTATAGAAGGAGAAAACATGTTGCCCCGACCCCAGGTGACTGGGGGAAGGGCAGAAGAATGATGATGAGAGTCAAAAAATCAAAATTTCAGCCAAACCTTTGTATGTCGAGGTTCTCCCAGCAGATCAACGTCTCGACGGATCCGAGTTCGAGAGCGCGCAGTGTATCGTCGACACCGAAGCAATACTTTCCTGTGTCCTATAAAATAAGTACAATAAGTCGTCGTGGCCTAAGGGATAAGACGTCCGGTGCATTCGTATCCAGAGATGCACCAGTGTTCGAATCCCACAGGCGGGTACCAATTTTTTTAATGAAATACGTAGTTAACCAATTTTCACGATTCACTTCCATAGTGAAAAATAACACTGTGTAATAAAAATTCAACCCGCAAAATTATAATTGCGCAATTCCTGGTGATAGGACGTCTTGTGAGTCCGCACGGGTAGGTACCACCGTCCTGCCTATTTCTGCCGTGAAGCAGTAATGCGTTTCGGTCTGAAGGACGGGGTAGCCGTTGTAACTATACTTAAGACCTTAGAACTGATATCTCAAGGTGGGTCGCGCATTTACGTCGTAGATGTCTGTGGGCTCCAGTAACCACTTAAAACCAGGTGGGCTGTGAGCTCGTCCACAAATCTAAGCAATAAAAAAAAGTTGAGAAAATCAGCCGATCTCATTAAATAAAACATTTTAGAACATTGAGTAATCTTTTTTTTAAACATTTATCCACTTTATCTGAATTTTTTTTTTCGATGTGTGGACGAGTTCACGGCGTACATGGTGTAAAGTGGTTACTGGAGCCCATAGACATCTACAACGTAAATGCGCCACCCACCTTGAGATATAAGTTCTAAAGTCTCAAGTATAATTACAACGGCTGCCCCACCCTTCAAACCGAAACGCATTACTGCTTCACGGCAGAAATAGGCAGGGTGGTGGTACCTATTCACGCGGACTCCCAAGAGCTCCTATCACCAGTTCAGTTTATTTTCCTATATACTATCTGTGACGCAGAATCTTTCAATGTAATTTTTACCAACTATGAGATATCAGGCTAACTTGAAAATTTTCACAAATATAAAGAATCTATGACAATATAACACTTTAGTCTGACTTCTTCACCAAGAATAAAAAGCTTTTATTTTTACTTTGGCTTTCAATTTAGTTAAGTCATTTTTCTTACTTTTTTAAAGGATATTCAGTAGTTGCAACTGGAACAAACCTGTGAGATCTCATCAAAGTAGCGTCCAATTAGTTTCTTCTCCTGTATAAACTTGACATTCTGCAAGGATTCCGCAGCCAGCTCTATAGCCTGATTGAAACCGTTTTCGCCTCCATATGATACGTCCACCAGTTTTATGATCTTGGCTTGGAGACGCTGAAAAAATACAAATTTATTTATTCAACTAGCTTTTACACATTTGCTTTGCTTGGGTTGCACTTTCGCATTTATAACTTTTTTACTATCTAATTTTAGATACCTCAGGGCTATTCAAGATACTCACGGACCGGTAGGTGAGCTCATGGATTCAACTTGATACAATTGCTAACACTAGTCGCAGCAAGAGATATTAAATTTTGACTTGTAACAGTTTGGTGCAAATTTTTTTTCTTAGATGGGTAGACGAACTCACGGCTCACCTGGCGTCAAGTGGTTACCGGAACTCATATAGATCTAAAACGAAAAAGGTAAATGACGCAACCCACTTCAATACATGGGGCCTAAGGTTTCCGTGTTTACAGTACAATCTGCTGCCCCACCCTCAAACCAAAACTCATTACTGCTTCACGGCAGAAAAAGGCTGGGTGATGGCACATACCTACCCGTTCTGACTCACAGAAATTATAATTTGAGGGTTTGATTTTTATTACATGATGTTATTCTTTCATCATGGAAGTCAATCGTGGACATTTGTCTTAAATGTTTGTCATTAGAAAAATTGGTACGTGCCTGTGGGATTCAAACACCAGCAGTCGCATCACTTAAAACTAATGCACCGTGCGTCTTATCATATTTTAAGCTAAATCAAATTCAAACATATATTATTATAGTTTGGATGAGACTCGGGTATACTCACAAGGCTTAGTTCGCCCATTGTAAATTTTTTATATTCACAAGAAGCGCATAACGAAATAAAATCTAGTATAAGATAATAAAAGAGAATGCTTTATTTCACTGAATTACAATTTCCATTTTAAAGGATTTCAATCTCACTGGAAGAACATTTTAGTGAACATACTAAAAATAGGTATACAAAAACTGTTGGTAGGTTAAGTATTAGAGAAAATAAAATTATTGGAATAAATACATGCTGTATTGAAAATGAAGGCAGGTGGGAATGTTAGTATTTGCAACATTTGATACTTTTTGGGGGCGTTCTTTGGATGACACACATCTGGAAATCATTGAAATTTAAAAATATTTTTTAAATCAGGTGTAAAATCAGTAGGTATCAGTAGTTATAAATATTTTATTTTATAAACAGATATGAGAGTAGAAGTGTTATTTTGATAATACCCTGAAAAGCACCCCACGCTTTTTTACAATAAAAAAATTTTTTCTTACACTATTTTTAATTCAATTTATTACAATTTATTTTCTAGTTTTTAGTTGGATTTTCTATAAAAGCGTATTTTGTTAGTTTTTTTTATACTAGCTGACCCAGCAGACTTCGTAGTGCCTCAATCGATAAATAAAAGACCTAAATTTTTGTATAAAATAAACTTGAAACAAAAGAAATCCGTCGACGGGGGACATATCAAAGGAAAAATAGAATTGTTATTTTTATTGAATTCTGATCATTTTCATATTTATCTACCTTTTAAATCTTCTCTGGACTTCTACAAATAATTCAAGACCAAAATTAGCCAAATCAGTCCAACCATTCTCGAGTTTTAGCAAGACTAACAAACAGCAATTCATTTTTATATATATAAACTTTTATTTATTATAGCTAACACTCACCGGATCAAACATATCGGACTGGGACAGTTCAGTCTTAAAATCAGCAGAACCCGCAAGGATGAGGCCAGCAACGTTCGGCCGGTCAGCACTGATGAACAGCTGGGTGGCTACCTCGGCAACCTTACGGACGTAATTGTGACGTTTCTCCATACGGAGACGAGCGAAACGCAGCGCTGACTGACCACCGCGACCGTGCTTCTTAGGGAGATCGACAGTAAACTTGTGGAGTACCTGCAACATACATTGAATATCTTGGATAAAATTTCAATTGTCAATCGAGAATTCATATTATAATTCGTTTCCAAATGATTCTTGTCCATGGTTGTCTGGAAGAGATCGCTCTTAGCGATAAGACCGTCAATTGTACTTTTATTTATTTATTTAATGTATCACATTGTTTATATTTTGGTGTGCAATAAAGAATACTCTCTCTCTCTCTCATTCATAAAGGCGAAACAGTCACAATAACATAATTATGTGCTCCAATATTAGCTAATGCAAAGTTAGTTTCAGATCTATACCTAATTCTATTAGTTAAAACGGATAGGGCAGCATTAAAATAACCTTGATACAATTAGTTATACACTATGAAATTGTTTCATCTGCACTACTGTTCTTATTCAAAAACTTTATTCAGTATGTTGATCATCAATCTAGTTTCATGGACTATATATGAGTCGTCTATTATCAAAGGCGGCAATCTGTACATTTGGACAAAAAATTTTTATTGATATGTCAATACAGATTTATTTGAATATAATCGTCTCCTTCAAAGAATACGGTTCAAAACCTGCATTAAATAAAGGTTAATAGTTAACCTGTTATTTATTTAAGATGTCGTTCCGAAGAGTTTTGTGACTGCCAATGGAATACAAAGTCAATAATTCGTTTTTCTGATTTACCAATCATTGTCCAAAAGTCAGATTGCCGCCTTTGATAATAGTCGACTCATATAGTAGTTTAGTTAGAATTATTTACTTTTTATGATAATTTATAACTATGCACATGTTACTAAATATTTATAAGTTAATTTACAACACAAGTGTGTGAAAGTATGTTCCAATATACGTGTTACATCACATCACATTGACATACCTCTCTAGTGTTTCCTTGAAGGGTACCGAATAATGCACCGTTACCATCCATAACAATGAAACCAAACTTGTTATCATCAGCCAGCAGTGCCGTTAGAGCCTCGGTGTGGAACTTGTTGTCGCAAAGATAAAGAGATGTGTTGATAGGCTTGAACGGCTCAAAATCAATGTTCACTTTCTTCTCCTTACCTTCTTCTGTCACGATAGTACCACAGTATATAACTAGGCCGTTTGGTGGCACTGAAATTACACAAATGATTAAAAATACCAATCGTCAATTGTACTTTTTTATGTGTTTAATGTTTCACATTGTTTTTTTTTGGTATACAATAAAGAATACACTCTCTTTCTCTCTCTAAGCCTTGGATAGCAATATTTGGATAGCAAAAAAAAAACCTAACAGATCCTGACTTATCGCATCATTCATACAAAATCTGGTAGTAGGACCTCATGTGAGTCCGCACGGGTAGGTACCACCACTCCGCCTATTTCTGCCGTGAAGCAGTAATGCGTTTCGGCTTGGAGGGTGGGGCAGCCGTTGTAACTATACTGAGACCTTAGAACTGATATCTCAAGGTGTGTGGCGCATTTGCGTTGTAAATGTCTATGGGCTCCGGTAACCACTTAACACCAGGTGGGCTGTGAGCTCGTCCACCCATCTAAGCAATAAAAAAAAAATACTGTCAAACATTGTAGATTTTTATATTTAATCTAGTTTCAGTTGCAAAAATCATACACATAATTTGATGTATAATTCATAGATTCAAATATATGAACAGAATTAGGTTATTACTGAAGCCGTATTACACTCAGCTGTGACAATTAATATTTGAATGATACTGTGACCGATAGGTTTGTTCAACCAAAGCTATTTAAAAGTGTTTTAAATCACAAACCTTTAGTATACAGCTTGAGTCGGTGCTGTACAGAAGTAATTGCGCCAAGCACTGAGAGACGATTCACACGTGACTTGATATTGGAAGCTGTACCAAATTCATCAGCCAACATCTTTGATACTCTCGAGATTTGATCCTTAGGTGGAATGATCAGGGATATCATCGATGTTCCATTTCTGAAAAGTGAACAATGCATTCGTTAATTGAAAATTCTGACCTATTATACTGTAAATGGTTTAAGACTTTCAGGTGTGCACAATTCAAACAATAAGAACAAACAACTGAAGAATTAACAATTATAAAAAAAATAAATGATTGTTAATTATTTCATTAATTAATTAATGAGTAAAACTAATTAAGTAATTATTATAATATGTACGGTGAAATTTTTTTTGTTATGCTTTCATGTCGTAACCACTATACAATCATACATACGCCCATCAACGTCAGCAATGACAGGGGCAGAGCCATGCTGTTGCAGATTATTTTGCAAAATCAAGGCATTATAAAATTTCATTACAAGCTATGAGAACATAGGTCACAAAAATCATTTTGATCATGAATTAATGTTGTAAGATATGGCATATACTTTCTTTGTGGGCAGACAAGCATACAGTCCATGTAAGCACTGTATATGAACTTTTGTAAGTAATCGTAAGGAATTTGTGAAAGCAAAAGTAGTACCAACTTATAAGTGATGCAAGAAATAGAATGCACTCCAAAAGGAAAATATTAATCTATTTATTTGTCTGAGATAAATTAAAACGGTTGCATTTAAAATATATAAATGAAAATAAATCAATATGTGATGTTAAACAGGTCTGTCCAGTCAAGTACCACTATTGTACTTATGCTACAAAGAAATCATATTGACGCTTGAAAGGCAAACATGACTAAACAACAATAACTGCTTTGTACATAAATGATAGGCAATAACCATATTCGATGCGCAAAAAAAATATATTTCTAGATCTATTAAAATCATTTCAATCCTACAGCTACTAGCTAAATTCTACTACAGCTAGATTCGTTAAAATAAATTTTGTTTTCAGGTATTTCAAATTTAAATTAGTCTATGTAAAGTTCACGCATTGTCGCTTAGTCACGTTTGCCTTTCAAGCGTCGATATATTCCTGTTTGTAAGACGGTAAGCAGAAATACAAATGAGACTGCTTGATATACAACAGAAAACTAAGCAGTGATTTATTATGTTAATTGAGTTTTAAAAAAAAAAAAAGTAAAAAGGTTGAAGTTATGTGATTATGAAAATCTGAAAACAGTTCTGAGTTTTTTTTTGGAATTTATGGTTCGTTATGATAATGCAAAACGTCAGTTTCTACATTTAAGTCGTGGACTGCGACATTTACCACTTTAGGATATGAAAAAAAAAATTATATGCATTTCGAAATTATTTCGTAATAGGTTACGAAAATCCTTACAACAAAGAACTGCTAAATATACGAATGAATCGAGAAAAAAAACCGCTAAATTTCCACGTACAAGGCATGATGATCGATCGTTACTAACGATGAACTCATAAATCAAACTCTGTTACATATTTAGGGAAAATTACTAGAGATGTGTAAATGAGCTACGAAAACTGAATAACACTTCCGTTTTGAAATGAATCATGTTATTATGGTCGTAATGTAGGCGTTGGAAGCTTTCTTTAGGGTCAGCATCATTGTAGAATGCGCATTCCTGACCGTAGCGTGTTTGCAAGGTTATGCCTCGCGCACCAGCGCATGTCGACAATGACGCAGCCTCGTTGGCAATTACATTCCGTCATGTGGCAATAACAAAGATCACTGAACATTTTCTGTGAACTGAAGAGAGACTAAAACAGAACAAAACTTACCCTCTGGCCATTTCCAAACTCTTTATAAGTTTCTTTATCTTCCATATTTCGACATTTCGATCGGCCGACGATTCTTCAGACATTTTGTTTCGCTTTTTATTTAACTAATTAACCACAAACACTATATTTGTATAAATAACTAAAATAATGTCTTTGCACAACACCAAAACTTTAAATAAACGAATACTATGGAAAGGGAGCCCGAATTCCAGTTTCAAACTGCCCTAATCTAGTTTGAACCGGACGGACGAGACACCTCGCGACTCCGATCACACTTTCTAGTTTACATTTACGTCTGCGGTTGCTCGGACTTTTCTTCTTGTGCGGGGATTCTTGGATTTTTTCTTATTTCGGTTACCCCTAAGCATGTGGAACACAAAATTCAGACATTACAGGAATAAAAGATGACGTTGAACAACCAATCGAACGAACGCCTCGCCGTCCGACGGAAAAATGAAAGAAAATAGAGATGTATCATGACGATATTATCAGATACTAGGATACCTCGGACATCAAGATACTACAGACATATTATTATGGTATTAAATTCAATCAATCGGGATCACTGTTGTTGTTGGAATTTTAGGAACTCACCTACCTACTTCAAAATGTTCGTTGAATATTGCTTTTGTAAACATTTTTTAAGGACGTAAGGTTACTTGAGTGAGTATGGCTAATTTTTTTTTCTACTGTCCCAGCTTTTATGTCCTATTATTAAAAATTACATAAATTTAGAAATTTCAATACTTTAATTGTATTGGACAGTGAGTTTTTGTGACTTTCAATAACTTTGATCGTTCCTTCATTTTTACTTCAGTTGCCTTAGATAATATTTGCCTGTCAATCTGCTCCGAATTTAGATACGTGAGTCTGTCTTGCAAAGTGACGGCAAGATTAGTCCAATAAATGGTGGATGGATGAAATGGCGTTAGGTCTCGGGAATAAACTTGTACCGACATTACCCCTTAAATTTAAAGGAAAAAATCCAGGTCAGCTATGAGACCTATTGTATTATGTGAATCAGAAGGCTGTGCTACCAAACTGATGGACAAAAGAACAATGCTTGCAGCAGAAATGCTAATGTTGAGATAGATGTGTGGAGCATCAAACCTAAATAGTTAAAATCAGAAATTAATATAGGGGAATAAGGAATTAGTCTAAAAATAGCGCTGTTGAACAAGTTGAAGAGTCGTAGGTTATCGTGGTATGGTCATGCTATGCATAAAGAGATAACGTTCATAAATCTGTTCTCAAAAAATTAAAAATATTTTATATTCTATTATATTCGAATTTAATTGGAATATTGAAATACAAAAGCTTATGGTGACTATCAAGTGGTTGATAATGTACGAAATTTAAGTAAGCGATTTTAAAATCACGAACTTATATGAACTTTACGTCAGTGACATTTTTTTTATTTATTGCTTATAATGGGTAAACAGCTTGTTCACGCTGTATAACGAAGTCGTCAACAAAAGAAGTCGTCGTGGCCTAACGGATAAGACGTCCGGCGCATTCGTGTTGAGTGATGCACCGGTGTTCGAATCTCCGGAGGGTACTAATTTTTCTAATGAAATACGTACTCAACAAATGTTCACGATTGACTTCCACGGTGAAGGAATAACATCGTGTAATAAAAATGAAACCCGCAAAATTATAATTTGCGTAATTACTGGTGGTAGGACCTATTGTAACTCCGCGCGGGTGGGTACCACCACATTGCCTGTTTCTGCCGTAAAGCAGTAATGCGTGGTTTGAAGGGTGGGGCAGCCGTTGTAACTATACTTGAGACCTTAGAATTTATATCTCAAGGTGGGTGGCGCATTTACGTTGTGGATGTCTATGGGCTCCAGTAACCACTTAACACTAGGTGGGCTGTGAGCTCGTCCACCCATCTAAGTAATAAATAAAAAACGTTGTGTTATTTAAGAATTACAGTGTAATAAAGGACATTATTGTATGCTTGAAACTTGAAATTTTTGTCTTTGTAATCGTGGCAGCTCATGCGAATGAGTTCAAAAAATCATGCATTTTAATTTTTTTCTGAATCAAATGATGAGAAATTTTCTCACCGAACCAAATTCAAGAACATTCAAGATGACTAAGGACTTGCAGCCTATAAGAGACGTACTGGTCATTTCTTAACTGATAATTTAAAAGAGAATAGGGTGGTAAAATCGAAACAACTACTGAAGCGGTACGCAAAGGAAGGTCATAGAAAAATTTTGTTTACGGGTGAGAAAATTTTTACAATTGAGCAACATTTTAACAAACCAAATGACCGTATTTATGCTCAAAGCTCTCAGGAAGTTTCGCAATTAGTCGACAGAGTGCAACGTGGGCCCTATCCGACTTCAGTGATGGTTTGGTGGGGTATTAGCTATGAAGGAGTGACTGGGCCATACTTTTGTGATGAAGGTATCAAAACATCGGCACAAGTGTATCAATATACCATTCTTGAGAAGGTAGTGAAGCCCCTTAACAACACCATGTTCAAAAATCAAGAATGGTCCTTCCAGCAAGACTCGGCGCCAGGTCATAAAGCTCGGTCTACGCAGTCTTGTTTGGTAACGAACGTTTCGGACTTCATCAGAGCTGAAGACTGGCCGTCGTCTAGTCCAGATCTTAATCCGCTGGATTATGATCAGTTTTAGAGAGTACGTCTTGCTCTAAACGCCATGATAATTTGGAGTCCCTAAAACAATCCGTACGATTGGCAGTGAAAAATTTTCCCATGGAAAGAGTACCTGCTTCTATTGATAACTGGCCCCAACGTTTAAAGGACTGTATTGCAGCCAATGGAGACCACTTCGAATAAGCTTTTTATACTTTAAATTGTTTTATATTTATGTATTGAACTAACACAGTGTAAAAGTAATGTTATTTGCAATAGATTTTTTTTTTAATTGTAACAGTATTTATGGCCAGACTAAGTATATCCACAGACAGGGCTGGAGAAACTGTAGAAGACTCAGAAGGTTACCACACGTACGAACTGAGTTGAGCTATGAACAAACTTTGAAACCAGCCGGATCGCCAACGATTTGCATGGCGGTTTTAAAATAGACATACTTAAGGCTATAGACGAAAAAAGTATAGACAAACGCATACTTGGTCGTATGTCTATCACCTTTTATACGAAGCATATAATAATATGAAGAGCAAAAACAAGTTTACCAGTGGACATATCGTTGATATAAAGGAGTAATCCCTAAAAACTTCAGTAAGCAATCATTATTGATTGAAGTTTATGGTAGTTATTTAGTTTGGGGATATAACTTATTTTTCATAAACTTAGCAACCTATTTTTGCTCAGTCATTTTCTTATCGGTTATGAAAAATGAATCGTAATTTTCAGTAATTTAAAGTAATGAAATAGAGTACAGCTGGTACTATTATGTCTGATCTTGACTATCGTGTTAGACATCTTGCTTCGTATCGAGTAGTATCGATCGAGCTCTTGTGCTGAACAAAAAAAATTCCGATCTTGACATTGACATTACATGACAGTGAACTGAAATGTCAAATTAATCGTACTTCTGACATTAAATTTAGGTTATAAAATGATAAAGGTTTCGCAATCGCTCACGGGATGTTATGTAGTAATATCAAACACATGAGAATAACTAAATCGATGCAGAACGAAGTCCGATATCTGTCAATACGTTATAACATCACAATCTATTTTCAAAAGATGCGTCTGCCGCGGGCAGGACAATTTTCTCATTAAAAGGTTTTGTGTACCTGAAAATATGTCCCGTTTCAGGATATTTAAAGACATTGGTGTGTATAGATTGTGGAATGTGTGGACTCGTAGCTATTTTTTGAGTCATATGGTTAAGCGGTGTCGGCGGGATCGAAGTGTGAGAGATGTTCTTCAATGTTTTCGTCAAACATTCTTGAGGCCACGAAGGACCTTGCTCCTCTCTGCCACGGCTGCATACCATCGAGGAGACGACGAGACACCAGATAGTTGCGAGAACAGCATATCCGATGAAGATTTGGAGGTAACTTTATTGAATAACAATTCGATAATAATACCCATCTTGTAAATGTCAAGGGCGAAAAAGTCGTTGGTAAATATAGGGTAAACAATTATTTATATAAATAAAACATAATAGTATTCTGAACGCAAACCCAAATTGTAACATATAATTATCATTTCATTACATGTTATCGTTATGGTAGTAACGTTGAGGCATCTTGACACTGAGATTGGGTTCCTGATGTTTCTCCATGAGGCAACTGGCTGACTTCCTCTAGGAAGCAAGTTGATGCTTGGAAGATCTCTGCCATCCACATACAAAATGAACTAGGCTTAGGGACACAGTTTTACAGGGGACTGTTATTATATTGAGTCTTAGATTTGGTTGTATATTCTTATAAGATAATTATAAAATTATTTATTAGATTATGATGATTATGAATTTTATAAGAAGGTTATGAATTACATTAATAACATTAAGCTAAAGTTTGTGTTATAAAAAATAAAATAAAAATTATAACAAGATTACCTCTGTTATTATAAAAAATTGTATATATTATACATAAATTCATAATCATGCAAATACTCATTGATAGCTTGGTCCCAAATACGGCATTGTTGTTAGGCGAAAGTCTGGACCAGCATGTGCCAGTGATAACATGAGATGTGGTCTCTGATAATGGACCTTATCAGATGGCTCAAAGTCATTCAATAAGCAATAGAGAAGGATCTACTGCTCTGAGTTTCCCTGCTAACTTTAAATAAGGTGGCGGCTGTGCATTGCTAAAAGTAGGGTGGTAATGTCTCCCACGAGGCTGTGCAGGGCCAGTTATTGTAGCGAACCTTGGAGAGGCCTATGTCCAGCAGTGCATATCTGTAGGCTAGAAAAAAATATGTTCTGTGAAAACTTACTATTGTACATGTGGATGAGAGGTCTTTGAGAACCATCCAGGGAGTAATTAATGCATATTGTTATACTGGCAGCCACAATAGTAACCCACTGGAGAAGCCACCTAGTAGAACAGTGGCCACTCCCATGCAATCAACAACTCATGAATCAACTTAAATACAGCAAGAAATGTTTATGCACAAGCTGATAATGAGGTTTACTTTGAATCTGCTTAATCTTTGCCACACATTCAGGGACATTGTAATAAACTTCAAGGGCATCTTGTTTTAAACTTATTTTTGAGACAAAGGAATTTTTATCATAATATGAGGATTGGCAGATAAGCTCACGACCTCGATCAGGTAAAATGGTCATTGTTAACATAAGTCCATTGACATCATTACAACTGAATAGCTTTGTTCACCTTGACCAGCTTTGTGACCAGATAAGACTGCATACTCTACAATCACAGCACATCATCAATGCAAGAGTGTCTGGAAATCAGTGCTGTTTACGTTTGTGAATAGTGTGATTTTCATATCCAATAGAAACTTGTAGTTTTTATCAAGGAATAAAATAAAAATAAATATCCTAGCCTTTTAAAATATCTTAAAAATTGACAGTAAAAGTGGCTATTTTTTTTCTTCCGTGCAAATTATCGCATTATCTAAATTTTAGAATAAAAATTTCAAGTTGATAAAAATGACTGATTCCCTGATTTTGGCTTGGCCCTAATGGTATAGTACGCTAGGCCCATTGGTGAGTCGAAAAGGGCTCAATGTGTTAAGATTTGTTTTATAACTCATTGATGTGTATGGTATGTGCTATCTATACTAATATTTAAATCTACAGTGGTCTTTATGGATGTTCCATTATAACTACTGAACCATGCATCTGATTGACTGAAAACTTGGTATCCATGTAGAACACGCACTTAATGGATAGGCTAATATTTATATGAGTGTTGGACTCCCTAATAATCTATCTATAACTAGTCACGTCATAAGTATTGTCACACAGTAAAAACTTTTCTTTTAGAATGCTGGCCACAAAAAAGTTTATTGGATTCGAATTTCGAATTGTTCATGAAAATAAAAATGTATACTTTTAGAATTTTACTCATTTTTAAATATGGAGTGGACGCTTAAAGAAGACCGTGTTGCAGTTATTGCGTTGCATCGTTGCGGTTACGCGCCAATTCAAATTTTTAACATACTGAAAATTTTTGAATATAACCAAAAGATTTGTTTATCGTACCATCAAACGATACAATGAAGACTCTAGTGTAGATGACAGGTCAAGAAGTGGTCGCCCTCGGTCTGTTAGGACTCCAGCAGTGATAAAAGCTGTGAAGGCGCGAATTCAAAGAAATCCCAAACGTAAGCAGAAACTGTTGGCCCTTCAGATGGGGTTAAGCAGAACCACGGTGAAAAGGGTGTTAAATGAAGACTTAGGGCTTCGGGCATATCGAAGAAAAACAGGACATCGTTTGAATGCTCGTCTAATGGACCTGAGACTGAAGAGATGCCGCGCTTTGTTGAAGCGGTACGCGGGAAATTCTTTTTTCGGATGAAAAAATTTTTACCGTAGAAGAGAGCTACAACAAATAAAATGATAAGGTGTACGCACACAGTAGTGAAGAAGCGAGCAACCGTATTCCGCGTGTCCAACGAGGTCATTTTCCATCCTCGCTCATGGTATGGTTGGGAGTTTCTTATTGGGGCTTAACAGAGGTACATTTTTGTGAGAAAGGTGTAAAAACGAATGCAGTTGTGTATCAAAATAGAGTCCTGACGAACCTTGTGAAACCTGTTTCTCATACCATGTTCAATAACAGGCACTGGGTATTCCAACAAGATTCGGCACCAGCTCATAGAGCGAAGAGCACACAAGACTGGTTGGCGGCGCGTGAAATCGACTTCATCCGGCACGAAGACTGGCCCTCCTCCAGTCCAGATTTGAATCCGTTAGATTACAAGATATGGCAACACTTGGAGGAAAAGGCGTGCTCAAAGCCTCATCCCAATTTGGAGTCACTCAAGACATCCTTGATTAAGGCAGCCGCCGATATTGACATGGAGCTCGTTCGTGCTGCGATAGACGACTGGCCGCACAGATTGAAGGCCTGTATTCAAAATCACGGAGGTCATTTTGAATAAATTTTAGTGTCATAAGAATCTATGTTTTGTTAAGTTCATTTTGGTATATGAATGGTTACATAATGAATAAACTTGTTTCAATTATTTTACATTAAACATGTGACAGAATTTATGACCTGACTAGGTATATATAAAATTAATTGCTGTTCGTTAGTCTCTCTAAAACTCGAGAACGGCTGGACCGATTTGGCTAATTTTGGTCTTGAATTATTTGTGAAAGTCCAAAAAAGGTTTTAAAGGTAGATAAATATCAAAATGCTCGGAATTAAATATAAATAACTTTTTTTTCCTTTGATGTGCCCCCCGTGGGACGGATTCCTTTTGTTTGTTTTAAGTTTATATTATACAAAAGTTTAGGTCTTTTATTTATCGATTGAGGCGCTACGAAGTCTGCCGGGTCAGCTAGTAATGACAATAAATAATAATGTTAACTTTAAATGCGTAGCGATGTGGGCGAGTACGCCTAGTTGTGCATAAAAGCGTTGGATGAAATCAAAATGAGAATAATCTGTGCAGGCATTAATAACTGAACTGGACGGAATCGAGGAGCTCTCGCGGAGGACGTTGTTCTGCGTCGGCTGCGGCTGTCGTCTTGTCATCGACAAGAAACACCCGGGCATTCAGTATTGCGTGTGAGTGATTAACAGTAAAAATTTATAGTTTAAAAAAAAACTCACAAAATATTATGTTTTTATAGAAAATCCAACTAAAAAAAGGAAAATAAATCTTAATAAATTTGAATTAAAAATAGTGTAAAAAAATATTATTTTATTGTAAAAAAGCGTGGGGTGCATGGTATCAGTAGTTATAAATATTTTATGAACAGATATGAGTAGAAGGGTTATTTTGATAATATCCTGAAAAGCATTTTCTATTCTTTAGTTGGATTTTCTATCGGTAGGTAGCGGCTTGGCTCTGCCCCTGGCATTGCTGAAGTCCATGGGCGACGGTAACCACTCACTATCACGTGGGCCGTATGCTCGTCTGCCTACAAGGGTAATAAAAAAAAACTATAAAAGCGAAATTTTGTTAGTTTTTTTAAACTATTATTTATTTTTCATTTTTTAGTTGAATTCCAATTTTTCAAAATTTTTTTTTCAATTCTTTATTGTTGTTGAGTTGTCATCGGGTCCTTAATAAGTATACCAAATTTCTAGTTAAGTCGACGTTTTGTAGGGGTTCAAAATCATGTTCAAAGATTCCGTTACATACTAACATACATACGTACATACATCTGAAGTTAATAAAAGCGTATTAAAAAACCAAGTGTTTGCAAAACGCGGCTTTTTGACAGTTCTTTTTTTTTCCCTGCCTATTCTAGTAACCTCGAAGTGTTATTCTAGGTTAGCCGAATTAGTGGGTGAGCTCACGGGGCTCAAACCTGATCACGTTGCTAACACGAA
Organism: Bombyx mandarina; assembly: GCF_030267445.1. NCBI lineage: Eukaryota > Metazoa > Arthropoda > Insecta > Lepidoptera > Bombycidae > Bombyx > Bombyx mandarina. Next base: position 8,019,317 of record NC_143230.1, on the reverse strand, counting down.
CCCTAGCAAGACCCCTGTTCCCCAGAATGTACCACCGGATCAGAAACGCGATCCACTGAGATGATCTGGCGAGAAACTCAGTAGGCTTTTGACAGTTCGCAACTAGACTTTACTTCCGCAAAATGTTTAGTTAAGGCACGGAATATTACCTATTATCTAACCTTGTCAGAGACGAGTAAAAATTTTTAAAACACAAGGCTACAAAAATATGAGGCCGTCGCGTCGGCGCAAAAGTGGCCTAAGCTTATAGTTTTATGGAGCAATCAGGTTTAAGTTTTAATGAATTTGAATTTGAGTAGGCAAAAAAACAATACGCTCAAAAATAATGTTTGCAAAGCCCTCTGTTATCTATGGGTGAAACTATGGATTGGCAGGTTTTACATCAAAATTTATTAAATTTTAAATAAATTGCAATATACATAATTATAAGCATGATTATGAAAAATTGTGGGTTAGACCACTTTTGCGCTGATGGCCTCATATATGTTTAAGAAAAGGGGTCTCTGAATAAATTTCAATTGAGCTTTATCTATATTTGGCTGTTTTGGTTGATAAGGCTGTCGACTACTGGTATAATATAAACCATGGTCTAGGCATGGTTATATCGAGGTATGAAAATCTATTTGGTTTAAACGACATTTTTTGCAACTTTACAGGACAACTATTTAAAGTTTAAAAATCGGAAAAGGTATCATAGCAAAAAAGTTCTTCAGCTATTTGAGTAGAATACACTTAATTGAAGTTCAATTAAAAACATTACACTGTTGATGCTAATACCAAAGGAAACGCACCTTTTAAATATTTAAAAATCTATACTAATATTATAAAGAGGAAAGATTTGTTTGTTTGTTTGTATTGAATAGGCTCCGAAACTACTGAAGCGATTTGAAAAATTCTTTACAGCTGATAATGGTTTTAATCTTTTTTGAAAAAATTAGGGATCCTTATTAATAAAACTCCAATAATGTAACCCAAGGTGTAAAAAAATTACGCAAAATATTCTTTAAATCGCGTGCCCTGCGAAAACTATTGATGATAGAATAAAATAATGTACTAGGACTTTGTAGAACACATTATTATTTACAAAAAGTGTCACGACAGCATATGTCTAACTATTATAGTTATGCCGCAATAAGAGTTATTTTATTTTGAAAAATAAAACAACGTCAACTGTCGTTGAAATTTTTGTTAAAGACCCAAGCGGACTCGGAGTGAGCCGCTAGTGTAATTATAAAGATAAATGTCGGATATTAAGCGAAATTTCGCTAAAACCAAATAGACTACCCTCTATTTTTCTATAAAGATTATTTCTAGAATTTCGCGCTTAATTTCATTGAGATTAAACCGTAAAAGCAGTTAGTTCTCTAATTGTAAATAAGCATCGTTCGAACATTGCAGTTGCAAGGATGCTCAGACGAGCCTCGAGTCGGACGGCTGGAGCCCGTTTATGGAGGCCGATGACGTCATCATCTGGCGTAAGGAGTACAAGCCCGGCCAAGGACTATACGCGTACAAAGGTACATTCGATAAAGCGTCTTATGGATTATACACGTAGAGGGCCAGTGGCCTTGTGGACGTCGTTGTGTTTTTTATGGCTTAGATGGGTGGACGAGCTCACATCCCATCTGGTGTTAAGCGGTTACTGGAGCCCATAGACATCTACGACGTAAATGCGCCACCCACCTTGAGATACAAGTTCTAAGGTCTCAAGTATAGTTACAACGGCTGCCCAGCCCTTTAAACCGAAACGCATTACTGCTTCACGGCTGAAATAGGCAGGACGGTGGTACCTACCCGCGCGGACTCACAAGTGGTCCTACCACCAGTATAGTACAAAACCTGTGCCTTACCGTTCAGACTGGAACGTGTTACTACTTCACGGCATTAATAAGCTTACACTGTGTGAGGAGACCACTGATTACCAAAACATGAAAAGCCTAAAGACGGCGGCACATATTTATTGAGAAGTAATTAAATGTTTAGCAATTATAAAATTAGGTGAGCCACCAAAAAACAGCAATGATTATTTCATTGCTGTTTTTTGGTCGGTATACAAAGATTTTGTTTGCAATAAAAAAAATCAGGCACCAAATTTTATTAAACAGGAGCAGATCTTTGCAGCTTATATAATTTAATATGCTGTACAAAAACGATTACAGCCATCCAGAATGACATAAATTGCTGACTGATTTTGAAATGTTTGCTGGCCATGAATTGCTGATCAATTAGCTATTTCTGCTCACAGATTATAATATTCTACGCACAGAAATACAAATACTATGCTAACCATTTAAATAACACCCATATTTATTTACTAAAATTAACAATTAATTTAGTTTTAGCGAGTTCATGTTTCGTAAGCCCGCAATGTAAAGCGAAGCAGCTGTGCCCCTCCGAGTTCGTTGACCCGTCGGCTGCTTCATTGTTTGCATTTAACTGCGCGCTTATCAAAAACCCAATCATATATCATATATTAAGGTTATTAAACCTTAACTCTGAATTCGAACTTTGCAACATGATGATTTTTAATTTTCTATAACACTTATATTATGTAGGTATCGCGTGTGATGAGTCAGATTTAATAAACAATCTCACCGTTATCTTTTTCGAGACGAAAACGGATCTCTTAAAAAGTTATTACGCGATATGATATAAAGGATCCGTTTTTTTACCATTTACACATCTTTTTTTCCTACCGAAGCTGATAGCCTTGAGAGGCTATGTTAGCGTAACCGGGCGAGTAGGTGAGCTCGCGGGGCTCAAACCTGACGTTATTGCTAACACGAGCCCTAGCAAGAGCCGTGCTTCGCAGAATATAGCACCGGATCGGAAACGCGACCCACTGGGAAGATCCGGCGAGAAACTCAGTGGGATGTGTCTGTGGGTCAATTTACCTGTCGAGCCCTTCGTCGCAAGCGACGTATTCGAAGCTGTGTATAGACTTGTTATATATAAAAACGGTCGTTTTCTTTAAGGTCTATGAGGTCTCTAACGCACTGTAAAGAAGTCCAATCTTGCATCGAAAAGGCCTCTTATGCACTGGCTGAAACTCCTTTAAAAATACTACTGCAGTAGGTACCACCGCCCTGCCTATTTCTGTCGTGAAGCAGTAACGCGTTTCGGTTTGAACGGGTGGGTTGTGGTGTAAAAACTGAGGTTTGGAACTCATTTCTCAAGGTGGGTGGCGGCATTTACATTGTAGATGTCTATGGGCTCCGGTAAGCACACCAGGTGGGCTGTGAGCTCATCCGTTCATTTATGCAATAAAAAATGTATTAATGAACATAATAATATTTTCCTTGGTAACGGATAAGATAAGAACACATACTTGAAATGAGATATCGTCTTTTCGCATTAAAAGTGTACAATTTCCAAAAATATTCGAAATTTAGTTAATATGTGTAAACATTTGGTATCACCAGTATTTTTCTCATAAATACTGTCAAAAGAGCGTAGTTTACTTTTAGTTTTTTTTAGTTTACCTGTATTTTGACTACTATTAACATAATTAATACGTCATAATTTTATCTTACTTTAAAATACAGATAATGTAACTGGTATAAAAAAAGAAATGTTGCAAAGATGATAATATTAAAAACTAGCTGTACCCGTCCGTTTCGCTGGTCATTTAAAATCTATATATTAATACGTGAAGCAAAAACTTTGTATCCCTTTTTACGAAAATTGCGCGGACGGAGGAGTATGAAATTTTCCACACTTATAGAGAATATAGAGAAGAAGTGCACAATGCTAATATTTTTTTTAAATAATGTATAAAAGATACATTAAATCAATAAAGAAAACATTACACACACTACACACCATGTATTTGACGCACACACGTATGCATACTATTTATTGTCAAACTTTTGTTCTTGACGTCTGTTGTCAAATTGAGATTAAATATTGTCTGTCTTTGTTAAGATTTTTTTATAGTGTAGTCTTGGCGAAATTTGTGATTATAGAAGTATAAAATACAATCATAATAGTGTACAAACTTACAATTCCAATTGATTATAGTCGAATTTCGACTACTGCGGGACCTCTAGTTAACATTATTATTTCTCACCCCAACAAAGATTCTCATCATTAACGCCCCAGCAACTGGTGTAGGGAGTCCAACACTCATATAAATATTAGTCTATTCATTATGCACATGTATGTATTTTCTACATGGATACCAAGTTTCAAGTCAATCGGATGCATGGTTCAGTAGTTATAACGGAACATCCGTAAAAACCACTGTAGATTTATATAGTAGTATAGATATCACATTTTAAACCTTTAAAACACTCCTGTAAAATTAGTAAGTTTTGAGATTATACAGTTTTAATGCGAGAAGACGATGTAAGTCTGGGTGTTTTTTCGTCTTACCGCTCTGCTTGAAGAGTTGCTCCATTGCAGTGTACGGCAGGTACAGGGAAGTGAGGGCCGAGGACTTCGCTGCCGTTCAAGTCGACGGCGCCTACCGGACAGTCTGGGACACGGCCGTCGCGTCGCTGTCGGTGGTCGAGAGGGACGCGAACGGAGTCCCCGGCCAGGCCGTGCTCCACTGGGAGGTCCTGTGGCCGGTCAGTGCAATACTACTATACTATACTTTACTGGTGGTAGGACCTCTTGTGTGTTCGCGCGGGTAGGTACCACCACCCCGCTTATTTCTGCCGTGAAGCAGTAATGCGTTTCGGTTTGAAGGGTGGGGCAGCCGTTGTAACTATACTTGAGACCTTAGAACTTATATCTCAACTTATATCTCAGTAACCACTTAACACCAGGTAACCTGTGAGCTCGTCCACACATCTAAGCAATAAAAAAAATTCTAACTTACTATCTGCCGGTCATCTCCCGCAGGCTCGCGCAGACCCTGTGTGCGAGACCCATGAAACGCCCCTTACTTTTACGAATCTTCATGTTTCAATGTATTTCTGAAGTGAAACTTCTATAACGATTGCAAACTGGATGAAACGAAAAAATAAGTCCATAGAGACACGAACACATAAATGTATAGGATTCAGCCGGCGAGAGAATGAGATAGAATACATTATACGTGAAGTTAAAATATCAATTCACAGAGGGCGCTACCTCATACTATAAAAGATGATGTACAATTATTTCTGCTGCACGTAAATTCAACAATTCCTGAATCGCGGTGACGAGATGTTACACAGTTGATAGATGTTCTCGTATTTCTCTTGCCAATCACTCTTACCTGGTGTAGGGATACCGTGACCATGCAGGCGATTCCCGCAGGGTGAGGCTGCTCCATTGCACTGCGGAGTGGTTGACCCCTACGATGTTTTTTCTTAAAAGTTTATTTTTTGATATTGCTTAGATTAGGTGGACGAGCTCACAGCTAGACTTGCGCAAAACATCACTTGCCAATGTAATGTGATATGACATCACTTTTACAGACAGGTGATATTACTCGAAAACATTACACATCACTCTTAACATTACTCGGTGCGTTCAATAGATACTGTGACGACGAATACATTGTATCTATAGTAATCTATACACCCGAATCATTACTTAAGTGATGTGTTCATACACATCACATTAGTTAAGTAATGATTCGGGTGTGTCATTACAGTAGTGTATTACAATACAAAGTATGAACTTTGTATTGTATTGTATTGTATTGTAATACACTGTTAAATTACTTGACAGAGATTGACTTACTTAATAATATAATAATTTTATTTTTTACTTAATATAATTTATTGCGGGATGAACGGATTTCATATGGCGACTTAGATTGCAAATTGAGCTCGACAATAATGTTAATATACGAGAGCAGTAGATGCATTGTTTCGGTGCGGTCTCCTCAAAGTGCATCCAAAGAGGACTGTACTTTCATTTAGACGCCGTTCTTTCTTTCACTTATTAAACACGCATTAAAACAAATAATAAAACTATTTTCAAACAAGTGCTTAAGTAATTCAAACACAAAAATTAATATGAAATATTACTAAACAATTACGAGCGACTAGCGATTTTACAAAAGTTGCGAATTAAAAATTAAGTAACTACTTGCGGGGAACTACTGGCTGGCCGCATGAAAAATATAAACACAAATACCTATATTAAAATTCAGACGTACCATAGGTATAAAAATGTACCTAGCGGCCAGGGCATACGGTTCAAAATCACTAGGAATAATTCCGTGTCGCTTGCTCATTTATTTTGGTCGATCGGTCTGTCTCGCTCGCTCGGTTCCGTTCGTGTAATATGCAACATTACACGACAAAGAAAGAAACATGTTGGGTGATAGTGTGATGTTTGTTTCCTTCGCGTAATGTGTGATGTTGCATTACATCGTAGAGTAATATTACCGGAGTAATATCACTCGCATTACTTACACATGTCTACTCACAGCCCACCTGGTGTTAAGTGGTTAGTGGAGCCCATAGACATCTACGACGTAAATGTGCCACCCACCTTGAGATATCAGTTCTAAGGTCTCAGTATAGTTACAACGGCTACCCCACCCTTCAAACCGAAACGCATTACTTCTTCACGGCAGAAATAAGCAGGGTAGTGGTACCTACCCGCGCGGACTCACAAGAGGTCCTACCGCCAGTAAAGTTTCAGTTCTATCGTGTGTGACTTGCACACACACACTTTTTTGTTTTGGCACCGCACACTCCGCACACGGGGACTGCGCGACCCTAGTCTCCCTTCAGAAACGTTATTCAATTATCCGAATTCCACAGAGATTGTTCGCGAATCGTGATTACGTATACATACGTAGGCACAAGGAGTTCGATGTTAAATCGAAAAGTGATCCTCATAAAGAAGTTATATTTAACGAGGAGATTAAGAAGAGACTGTCCAGTGATGAAAGGACGAGCGTCCACTCGAACGCCAAGAGGAGGGCGCTGGAGGCCGAGAAATTCGTGACTAGAACGAAACCCAGGATCGAAAACAATAAGGTATGTCGTTTTAGGATGGTGGTCTTTGAAAAAAAAGGGTGCGTGTAAGAAGTTATACTTTATTTTTATTAAATTTATTTCTTTCTTTTTTTGATATTAAATAATTAATAATAAATATTTAACGTTAATAATTTAATAATATTTAGTATGAATTATATTAAATAATAATTTTGTCATTTTTATATTACTAAAAAATTAATGCTAATAACACTTTTTTTTACGAGTGTACATGCGCGAAAGTTCTTGCGGCTATATTCAGACTCGCCAAGTTACGTCGGTCGTATTGTAATGAGCGATTTAGTGGGCAACTTCATTCTGTTAATTTTGTGTCACGGTGCGCGCGCATCGTAACATTTCACTCTCATCAAATTTTCATAACGCGCCTAAAGAAGTATAACTTCAAAACTGTAATACATAATTCAAAATCATTTATTTCAACTTAGATATCAGTATATGAGTAACACACTTGTTGAATGTCCTGAGAATAACCGGCGAAACAAACTCAGCGGGTTTTTTGTTGTTTTTTCTCAAAAAAAAATTTTTTTTTTAATTAACTAAAATATTTACAATATACGAAAAAACAAGTCAAAAAATACAATTAAAATAATAATAATAGTAATAATGAAAAATGAAAAGGCCAGGAGCGAACGCCTCATTCCCACGTAGTGCCATCTAGTAAATAATCCTTAACTTTATAATATGTCTTGTTGCACAAACGTTCCTTGACAGTTTTCTTAAATCTATGAACAGGTAGTAATTGAACGTTTTGTGGGATCTTGTTGAAAAAAAGTAAAGCGCTGATGTGAGAACACTGGTGGTAGGACGTCATGTGAGTTCACGCGGGTAGGTACCACCGCCCTGCCTATTTCTGCCGTGAAACAGTAACGCGTTTCGGTTTGAACGGGTGGGTTGTGGTGTAAAAACTGAGGTTTAGAACTCATGTCTCAAGGTGAGTGGCGGCATTTACGTTGTAGATGTCTATGGGCTCCGGTAACCACTCAACACCAGGTGGGCCGCGAACTCGTCCACCCAACTAAGCAATACAAAACAAAATCTTGAGTTCCTGAAGCAGTAGATATTGATTATTTACTAGTGGAGAGCGTCTAATGCGCCCGCACGGGTAGGCACCATCAATCCGTCCGGTTTAAAGTGTGAGGCAACCGTTCTGCTATACAATTGAGACTTGGTACTCGCGTCTCAAGGCGGGTGATGGCATTATGTTGGTGATGCCAAAGGACTCTATAAACCAGCAGGGGGACCGTGAGCCTGAGTGATAAAAGCAACAAAAATTTTCTAATTCCTTCATTAACACATTCATTGAAAATGCCTCCCCAATTCTTGATCAGGTCTACATAATAGTGTCGAAGTCCTGCGAGCATCCCAACGTACCGGAAACCAAGAATGCCATCAGGGTCTCCGAGTACTGGAGTCACATGGTCATCAAGACACTGAACGGAGTCGACCAGGTAAGTCTTGTCCGGTAAAAATATGACATATGTAACTGGTGGTAGGACCTCTTGTGAGTCCGCGCGGGTAGGTACCACCTCCCCGCCTATTTCCGCCGTGAAGCAGTAATGCGTTTCGGTTTGAAGTTTGTGGCAGCTGTTTTAACTGTACTGAGACCTTAGAATTTATATCTCAACTTGGTTGGTGGCATTTACGTTATAGATGTCATGATCCATTAACGGTGCTTTTAGGCACCACAAGCACCGGTCACCGTCCTCGTCGAACCCGTCGCTTGCGACGAAGGGCGACGAGCGAATTAACCCATAGACACGCCCACTGAGTTTCTCGCCGGATCTTCTCAGTGGGTCGCGTTTCCAATCCGGTGCCAGATTCTGCGAAGCACTGCTCTTGCTAAGGTCAGTGTTAGCAACTCTCCGGTTGAGCCCCGCGAGCTCACCTACAAACGTTAGGGTGAAACTGAAATAGCCTCTCAAGGCTATCAGCATAGGTAGAAAAAAAAATAGATGTCTGTGGGCTCCAGTAACCACTTAACACTATATAGACCGTGAACTCGTCCACACATCGAAGTCGCTTGAACCAAATAACCTTTCACCCCTCGATGTGTACAGTATTCCTCGTACACGAAGGCTTGATTTGTTATGTTGACCGCAGACAGGGATGGAGTTTGTGTTGACGTATTATGACGAGCCAGCTGTGGGCGGGTTGCCCACAGGGGTGGCGACGTGGGCCACGGGGCGGGCGGCTCCCGCATACCTGCAGAGGATGAGGACGGCCGCGATGAATTACAGAGAGCGCACCGCCGTGGAGGATCAGCAGGTACGGTAAACATTGATAGATGAACTCCATATGTGCTAGACTTAGCTCCCACAGACACAGCCCACTGAGTTTCTCGCCGGATCTTCTCAGTGGGTCGCGTTTCCGATCCGGTGGTAGATTCTGCGAAGCACTACTCTTGCTAGGGTTCGTGTTAGCAACGTCGTCAGGTTTGAGCCCCGTGAGCTCACCTACTAGTTAAGGTTACGCTGGAATAGCCTCTCAAGGCTACCACCAGCTTAGGTAGGAAAAAAAAAGTGATTTCGTTCAAGTTCAATTTGTCAGTTCTTGTTTTATCCTACCTAAGCTGATAGGCTTGAGAGGCTATGTCAGCGTAATCGGGCGAGTAGGTGAGCTCGCGGGGCTCAAACTTGACGTTGTTACTGTTGGCTGTTAGTGTTTCGTGCGACAGAGATGACGCTATACGAAGCCGAGAATAGCCGATTGTCTCTTTCTAAAGAACGATATGTGATATTGCTGGGTGCTTGCTGTATTCGAATATTCAGATAAATGATTGTGAGGTTGAAAGTCAATTAACACTCTGATGTTGTTGTCTCTCTATTGGTCTGGTGCTCCATCGCATTCATGCAAACCGGAATATAAATATATTAAAAACGGTATAAAAATAATTTAATATTGAAATAAAGTGATAGTGCAGTTTTCATTAAAATTAAAATAAGACTTGACTTAAAGGTTACCAGGTCATAAAACCCTTTAAATAAAAAGCATCCATGCCTTCAATTGGTGGTAGGACCTCTAGTGAGTTCGCGCGGATAGGTACCACTGCGCTGCCTATTTCTGCCGTGAAGCAGTAATGCGTTTCGATTTGAAGGGTGGGGCAGCCGTTGTAACTATACTTGAGACCCTAGAACTTATATCTCAAGGTGGGTGACGGCATTTACGTCGTAGATGCCTATGGGCCCCAGTAACCACTTAACACCAGGTGGGCTGTGAGCTCGTCTGCCACCCTGAAGACATGACCTTTAGCAGCACCGAGCAATGATTGATCGAGCCCCGACGGTCTGGTCGGGATATGGAATTTCCAATCGGTGGGACTGTCTGCAGTCACGGGAAGCCTCCTTCCACCGGGGGCTTCGAGTAAGGAAATTTTTCTTTTCAGGATCTCCCGGACTTCGTTCCGGGCAAAGTCTCGAACGTAATCGTCGAGAAGGAGCCTCAAGTCAACGAAGAAGACATGGAGGTTAGGTTTTTTTTTACACGCTTTATATTAGCTTCACTTGTATGTATGTTTGTATCTTTGTAACCGACTCCTTTAGACGTGATTTTGACCCACTTTAAGCGGCCAGATTTCATTCAAACTTTGTAGATTTATCGAGGACCGATGACAATACACTAATATATTTTTTAATACGCTTTTATTAGCTTGAGACGTATGTATGTTAGTATGTAACGGAATCTTTGAACATGATTTTGACCCCCATCAAAACGTCGGATTAACTCGAAATCTGGTATACTTATTAAGGACCCGATGAAAATTCGATATTAAAAAAATGAAAAAAATATATTGAAAAAATTTAAATTCAACTAAAATATGAAAAATCAATAATATTTTTAAAAAAAATCAAACCTTTTATCCTTTTATAGAAAAACTAACTAAAAAAAATATAATAGAAAATAAATTTTAGTAAATTTGAATTAAAAATAGTGTAAGAAAAAAATATTTTATTGTAAAAAAAGCGTGGGGTGCATGGTATCAGTAGTTATAAATATTTTATGAACAGATATGAGTAGAAGGGTTATTTTGATAATATCCTGAAAAGCACCCCACGCTTTTTTACAATAAAATCATTTTTTTTACTAAATTTAATTCAAATTTATTAAAATTTGTTTTCTATTTTTTAGTTGGATTTTCTATAAAAGCGTATTTTGTTAGTTTTTTTAAACTATTATTTATTTATTGCTTATATGTACGGACGAGCTCACGGCCCACTTGGTGTTAAGTGGTTACTGGAGTCCATAGACACTTACAACGTAAATGCGCCACACACCTTGACAACGGCTGCCCCACCCTTCAAACCGAAACGCATTACTGCTTCACGACAGAAATACTTAGGGTACCTACCAGCGCGGCCTCACAAGAGATCCTACCACCATTAAGCCACGAGAACCTTCAAACTGCTTGTAATGGTTTAGCCAGGAGATAATAAACAAAACGAAATTGTGTATTCCTTATAGTCATCGAAACAAGGTCCAGAATTGAATGGAAACAAGGAGACGAAAACCCGAGATCAGAGCACACAGACCGACCCACCCGATGCTAAGTCGAGAATTAATGCGGACAAGCCGAGTGGACCTCGTGTTAGTAAGGTGAGCGATAAATTTTAATGTTTAAAACGATTGATGTCTATAGGACACTACTGATAATTCTTTATACATACTACTGATTATGAAGTCGTCGTGGCCTAAAGGATAAGAAGTCGGGTGCATTCGTGTTGAAGCGATGCGCCGGTGTTCGAATCTCAGGCGGATACCAATTTTTCTAATGAAATACGTACTCAACAAATGTTCACGATTGGCTTACACGGTGAAGGAGTAACATCGTGTAATAAAAATCAAACTCGCAAAATTACTGCGTAATTACTGGTGGTAGGACCTCTTGTGAGTCCGCACGGGTAGGTACCACCGCCCTGCCTATTTCTGCCGTGAAGCAGTAATGCGTTTCGGTTTGAAGGGTGGGGCAGCCGTTGTAACTATACTTGAGACATTAGAACTTATATCTCAAGGTGGGTGGCGCTTTTACGTCGTATATGTCTATGGGCTCCAGTAACCACTTCACACCAGATGGGCTGTGAGCTCGTAGACTCTTCTAAGCAATAAAAAAAACATACTAAATCGCAAGTACTACACAACATATTTTTTTACCACTGAATACTTGTCTAATACACCAACACCTATTATTGTCTTTTTGCATGGACTTTTCGACAAGCTTACGGTCCGTCTGGTGTTAAGCGGCTACGGTAGTATTAACTTCAATATCGAGGGTGAAAGGTTAGGTGGGTTTAAACGACATTTATCTTTGTAATTAAAGGTCCGTTTTATTTGGTATCAGCATCAATAGTTCGATGTTTTTAATTGGACTTCAATTAAATTTACTCCATTCAAAGAGGTGAAGAAGTTTTTTGTTGATATGATATTTTTTCCAAATTTCAAACTTTAAATGGCTCTCGTGTAAAGTTGCAAAAATGTCAATTAGACAAAAAAGCCTTTCACCTCTCGATATATTTTACTAGAGGCAGTGCGTTGGAGTGTAGGGCCAGTTCGAGACTAGTTCAGTGATTCCATAATTCTCTCATATTCCAACTATTTTGTATGTAAAACACTACGGTTGGCAAAACAAAAAAAAAATTGAATTTTAATACGAAATTTATTGCCATTGTAGGCAGACGAACATACGGCCCATCTGATGGTGAATGGTCACCGTTGCTCATAAGTAATGCCCAGGGACAGAGACGGCTAGTCCTACTAATTGTACCGTTGGAAAAACAATCTTCAATACATGTTGATGCTTGCCACTCTTTGTAACGATGTGTTGGTATTTTATACTTTCGATGGTATTTAATGGAATTGAAATTAAAGGTTTTAAATTATAGGCCGTGCAAACATCCACGGAACAAGATGGCGATCGGTCGGATGACGAGACATCTGTTAGCTGGTGGCGCTATCTATATCCCCTGTACTACTTCGTTTAGTTAAATTAAATAATAGAGCAAAAAAATTCCGACTTTATAGACGCGAAAATAGAAACGATTTTCGTTTAAAATCGATTTGACCAGTGGCTCTCAAATTATAATATTATTATGTAATACCTAATTAATATATCGCACCTTTAGAATTAAAGAGATCAATTTCGGAATTTTTTGTGTTTCGACTTTAATTTTAAAAAAATGGACCTATAACGACCCCTTTCAGTGACTCTTAATAATCAAATGACCAAAAGTGGCTTGTAAAGAGACAAACTTATCTGTCGGTCTCTTTCATTCCGTCCCCTTCCTCTACATCTGCCTACGACCGCCCTGCCTATTTCTACCGTGAAGCAGTAATGCGTTTCGGTCTGAAGGGTGGGGCAGCCGTTGTAACTATACTGAGATCTTAGAACTTATATATGAAGGTGGGTGGCGCATTTACGTTGTAGATGTCTATGGGCTCCAGTAACCACTTAACACCAGATGGGCTGTGAGCTCGTCCATCCATCTAAGCAATAAAAAAATTCGATGTTTTTCAATAAAACACATTTTTTGGGTTGGGTCTCTATAATTTGAAAGGTGCGATATAATACCAATTTTTTTTTAAATGTTTTTGTCGTTTAGACGGCAGTGATCCACGAGGATGATCATACATAGTCAATAATTAATTATAAGCGATAAAACAATTGATTTTGGTAAATAAAATTTATTTGCTTCAAACGTCACGCCACAGATGTTTTGATTACCAAAAAAAAAAAATTGGCCAACCCCGTGGAATGGCGGGTCATGTGCTGTTACAAGTTTTTTTTTTTATTTTTTTTTATTGCGTAGATGGGTGGACGAGCTCACAGCCCACCTGATGTTAAGTGGTTACTGGAGCCCATAGACATCTACAACGTAGACGCGCCACCCTCCTTGAGATACAAGTTCTAAAATCTCAGTATAGTTACAACGGCTACCCCACCCTTCAAACCGAAACGCATTACTGCTTCACGGCAGAAATAAGCAGGGCGGTGGTACCTATCCGCGCGGACTCACAAGAGGTCCTACCCACCAGTAATTACGCAAATTATAATTTTGCGGGTTTGATTTTTATTACACGATGTTATTCCTTCACCGTGGAAGTCAATCGTGAACATGTGTTGAGTACATATTTCATTAGAAAAATTGGTACCCGCCTACGGGATTCGAACACCGGTGCATCGCTTCAACACGAATGCACCGGACGTCTTATCCTTTAGGCCACGACGACAAAAGTTAAAGTTTGTTACTGGCGCGTCTTGTGAGTCCGCGCGGGTAAGCACCAACCCCCTGCCTAATTCTGCCGCGAAGCAGTAGATAATGCGTTAGAGCACTCGGTGTACGATAAAACTAACGTCTACATTGTAGATGTCGATGATGTTGATGTTAAAAAACTCGCACTAAGCCCAGAGTAGCAGATCCATTGCAACGCGTCATAGAGAGAGACTTTTTTGTCTTGCTTCTTTAGTTGTTTTAATTACTGGGCTACTATAACTATACATATATGTATGTGTGATTTAAAATCCGTGTAGTGGTTTTTGCGTGAAAGACTAAGAATTACCCGTCCTCGCAAACCCGCATTTATAAAAATATGACGATATTACGATTCAACATGATCAGCGCAAAATTCTTAAAAAAAATTTTTGGTAATTAGAACAATAATAATTTATTTAATCATCTGGAATTCATTGTTATTCGATGGGCTATAATATCTGAATATGTTTTTTTTTGTATAAAAGAAAAAGAAAAAAAAATTTATTCATAATACGATTATGAATTTGTGTAAAAATCGTGTGTCGTCTAGGCATACACGAGCTTTACGAAGACGATAAAACCAATAAACTGATATAAAATAGATGTAACGTAACGTATTCTTGATTGAAATGTTAGAGTTACAGTTAGACAAATATGTACATAGTACATAGATAGATATAAGAAATGTTTTCCTTCTAAGAAACGGTTGTTAGTATTTAAAATAATTTAGCAGAAAGAACTCGATCGATATTGAATCGTTCTAAGAACAGATTTGAGTAGTTAAGGCTTTAATTCGCTTGTGTTTTTTTTTGTGACGAAATTCCGTCAGATTTAATTGGCTAATATCTAATAGACTATTAATTCGTGAACAACAGCTGAACCCTCTACGGATAGCTCATGCCTGTACGTGTATTGCGACGTGGAGCTTATTCTGCCAGTGACGTCATCGTAATAGCGGAAGCGCGTGTTCGTCATCAATTCGTTGCCCAAAAAAGTGTAGCATAAAAATTCGTTATCGTATGACGTCACGTCATTAAGAATGATTTCGTGAGACTGGCGAGACGGAGTGGTGAGACGAATACTCCCTTTAAAAGGTACACAAAAACGACATGTATTTTTTTATGTTTATTTGATATGTTAACATTATCTATATCAAATATTTCGTTATCATAAATTAATTATGAACATAATTGAGTTATTTCAGTTAAACTACACATTAAGTATGTACGTTATTATATTTGTAATAATTAAATAAAGAAATACCAAATAATATTTGTATGTATGTAAATGTTTATTGAAAAATGAATTTGAATGAAAATTGAATGGAAATATTAATTTTAATCGTTGGTATTATGGTACGCGGGCGAGAGTAGGTACCGACACATTTTTTAAATTCTTATTTACATACTATACGAATACATTTACTTCTTCGTCTTTTATCTTTCGTGAAATTTGAGCTGTCTAATAGTCATGATGGATCGAAGGAACAAATGTTTCAAGAAGTCTCAGAATATGAATGAAGTTTTACAAAAATATAATAGTTAAGATAACGCTGTCTTTGTCTTCTTTTGTTTCCCTTGAGGATCGATGCACGTCACACCACATCCAAAGATGTATGATTCTATGAAAGGTACAGGTTCGTTTGCATAGAATATTATTTAAATTGATATGGACTCTCTTATACTAGTGGTGGGACGTCTTGTGAGTCCCCAGGGGTTAGGTACCATTACCCTATCTATTTCTGCCGTGAAGCAGTAATGCGTTTCGGTTTGAAGGGTGAGCCAGCCGTTGTACTGTAAAACTGTCACTTAGAACTCATGTCTCGAGGTGAGTATTTACGTTGTAGATGTCTATGGGCTCCGGTAACCACTTAATACCTGGTGGGCCGTGAGCTCGTCCACCCATTTAAACAATAAATAAAAATCAATTATTGAATCAAAAATAAATCAGACAAACACTTCTAATATACATATAGCCATAATAAATAATTACTAATTTTTAATGCACAAAGACTTTGAGAATACCTCGCACAATATTAATACGACCGGGGAGGTAGATTATTATTGAAAACTAAAAGAAACGAACATAAATATGTTTTTTTTTACATATATACCGTTTTTGTAACGATGTAATAAATGAAGTAAAAAAATATTGTTTTAATGTTATAGATTGTTGATATATTATAATTATTAGATACTTAGTTTAGAATTGTAATGAATCGCTATAACGTATGCAAATCTGTTGACGTAGTTTTTACTATACTAAAGATGTCCGATGGCCCTGAAACTACAATACTTTAAGACATTTTTTTTTGTATGGAAACTAGCGACATCTTGTAGCGGATGCCCCTAAACTTATAGGTTGTTAAAGTTAAGGCATTTAATAATTATCGTATAACAAAACACAGAACATTAAATATTAATAATAAATCATACAAGTATTTATTTGTTATAGACAAATTGATAAATTTATATCGATTTCTGATTTCTGAAAATTTACAAAATTCTTCATAAAAAAATAAAAGATAAGATAGGTAATATGTTACTGCCATCTACAGGAGCAATGAGAAACTAATCGAAGCGAAGTCATCTAGTGGCCGACGCCCGTAAACATTTTTGTTGAGTGTTTGAGTTGCTGGTCTATAACTAATTTATGTGTATGGGCATCATACGATGCGATACGATGATTATACGATAATTTTATACAATAGGTCCAGTGTTCTATCGACAGTTTCAAGTTGTATCGAAACACTGAAATATACCTAGTCAGGTCATAAATTCTGTCACATGTTTAATGTAAAATAATTGAAACAAGTTTATTCATTATGTAACCATTCATATACCAAAATGAACTTAACAAAACATAGATTCTTATGACACTAAAGTTTATTCAAAATGACCTCCGTGATTTTAAATACAGGCCTTCAATCTGCGCGGCCAGTCGTCTATCGCAGCACGAACAAGGTCCACGTCAATATCGGCGGCTGCCTTAATCAAGGGTGTCTTGAGTGACTCCAAATTGGGATGAGGCTTTGAGCACGCCTTTTCCTCCAAGTGTTGCCATATCTTGTAATCTAACGGATTCAAATCTGGACTGGAGGAGGGCCAGTCTTCGTGCCGGATGAAGTCGATTTCACGCGCCGCCAGCCAGTCTTGTGTGCTCTTCGCTCTATGAGCTGGCCCGAATCTTGTTGGAATACCCAGTGCCTGTTATTGAACATGGTATGAGAAACAGGTTCCACAAGGTTCGTCAGGACTGTATTTTGATACACAACTGCATTCGTTTTTACACCTTTCTCACAAAAATGTACCTCTGTTAAGCCCCAATAAGAAACTCCCAACCATACCATGAGCGAGGATGGAAAATGACCTCGTTGGACACGCGGAATACAGTTGCTCGCTTCTTCACTACTGTGTGCGTACACCTTATCATTTTGTTTGTTGTAGCTCTCTTCTACGGTAAAAATTTTTTCATCCAAAAAAAGAATTTCCCGATATTTTTTTCCCGCGTACCGCTTCAACAAAGCGCGGCATCTCTTCAGTCTCAGGTCCATTAGACGAGCATTCAAACGATGTCCTGTTTTTCTTCGATATGCCCGAAGCCCTAAGTCTTCATTTAACACCCTTTTCACCGTGGTTCTGCTTAACCCCATCTGAAGGGCCAACAGTTTCTGCTTACGTTTGGGATTTCTTTGAATTCGCGCCTTCACAGCTTTTATCCCTGCTGGAGTCCTAACAGACCGAGGGCGACCACTTCTTGACCTGTCATCTACACTAGAGTCTTCATTGTATCGTTTGATGGTACGATAAACGAATCTTTTGGTTACATTCAAATTTTTCAGTATGTTAAAAATTTGAATTGGCGCGTAACCGCAACGATGCAACGCAATAACTGCAACACGGTCTTCTTTAGGCGTCCACTCCATATTTAAAAATGAGTGAAAATTCTAAAAGTATACATTTTTATTTTCATGAACAATTCGAAATTCGAATTCAATAAACTTTTTTGTGGCCAGCATTCTAAAAGAAAAGTTTTTACTGTGTGACAATACTTATGACCTGACTAGTTATATATATATATATCGAAGGGTGAAAGGTTATTTTGGTTTAAGCGACACTTTTGCAACTTTACAGGAGAGCCATTTAAAGAATAAAATTTGGAAAAAAAAAATGTAACCCAAAAGCTTGCTCAGATCTTTTAATGGAGTAAAATGAATTAAAGTTCGATTAAAAACATGGAACTGTTGTTGCTAATCACTACATAGTATAAAACAAAGTCGCTTTCTCTGTCCCTATGTATGCTTAAAGGCTTCGTGAAACAGAACGCGTAATTAGCGCGCGTCAGAGCGCTAAACTGACAGCGCTATGACGCCGAGATGTGTTGTACTACTATGGTAACATACCGTCAAACAGAGCGCCAGCGCTATGGCGCTTCTGTTTGACGAAGCTTTAAATCTTTAAAATCTTTAAAACTACGCGACGGATTTTGATGCGGTTTTTTTTAATAGATAGAGTGATTGAAGAGGAAGGTTTATATGTGTAATATCATCCATTAAATAGTGGAGAATTCAATAATAAATTACAGTTTCCGAAGCGAAGCGAGGGCGGGTCGCTAATACCAAACAAATTGGACCTTTAATTACAAAGATAAATGGCGCTTAAATCAAATACGTAGAACCTCGACATTATTTTATAATGACGGCAGATAAGTTCGTTTTTTTTTTCTTATATTTGGTAACAAACAAATAGAGATGTAAAAAAAGTGTATAAGTATGTATTTTTTAAATTATATTTAAGCGATTTTGTTTATACATAAATAGTATGTAATGTAAATAATGTAGTGTATTTGTTATGAAATGAAATTGTAAGTAATATACGATTTTAAAAGTTAATTTGTGTTTTATTTGAAGAGGAAATTAAAAGATGGTATTGGCTCGTGGACGTTCCGTTTAGCGTTTTTATGACTTATTTTTTGTTTTTATCAATTTGCTTAGGATCTCGTTCATGAAAAAAAATCGAGAGTAAATTGTCCGGTCGCGTTTCCGATCCGGTGGTAGATTCTGCGAAGCACGGCTCTTGCTAGGGTTCATGTTAGCAACGTCGTCAGGTTTGAGCCCCGTGACCTCACCTACTAGTTAAGGCGACGTTGATATAGCCTCTCAAGGCTATCAACTTAGGTAGGGAAAAAAAAATCTGAATCACTCGACATCTTAATACTTTTAAATTTTCACATTTCAAATTTTGGTATCGAAAGGCACTATGATTTGGCGAAGGCGTTGCGTCAAGGAGCGTTGGGCTCATCTAGTCAATTTGTGTGACATGAAAAGAGCGCGACGTTAAAACGCAGCGCTAAGTACGCGCTCTGTTTGACGAAGCGAGCGAGCGCGTCGCGGCCTTCGGTTGTTTGGATGCTGTGGACGATTCCACAGCGCGGGCGCGATTCTTACCGCGTGCGACGGTTATGAAACCATCCGAGGTTCCGGGTTGCGGACTCGTGCTCCATTTCCGACTCGGTGTCGGAGCCGGAGCTAGCGGCCTCAGAGGACGCGATCGATACTGCGGGCGCGGGGGTGGGGGGGAAAGCGGCGACTCGGGGAGTACCAGAGGGACCTTCGCGCGGCGGCGATCAGTGCGTGCGGGTACGGTACTAGACTGGGCTTGTAGGACTGGGTTTGTAGGCCTGGAATCGCGTCATTATGTCCGGGCAATATTCCCATTATTCCCGGACGAATAGGAAAAAAATCGCGGTGTCCTCGTCCGTCATTTTGTATGGGGTGCCCGGGGGACGTCCCCGGGACTTATCTTAACTCGCCGAAGGGCGACCCCCCTGCACTGTACTTATCAGCAGTGATTTGCAGGGGGGAATGCCTATGCCGTGAAAACGACAATCAGCAGAGTGTTGGGTTGGAACTTGGGACCCCATAAGTTTGTAAGATGCTACAAGAACCGCTAAACGTAGCGGGTTGTTTGTCTGGTGCACAGTTTTTTTCTTTTTTTTTTCCTACCTAAGCTGGTAGCCTTGAGAGGCTATTCCAGCGTAACCGTAACTAGTAGGTGAACTCACGGGGCTCAAACCTGATGACGATGCTAACACGAACCCTAGCAAGAGTCGTGCTTCGCAGAATCTACCACCGGATCGGAAACGCGAGCCACTGAGAAGATCTGGCGTCTGGGAGTTAATTTACTCGTCGAGCCCTTCGTCGCAAGCGACGGATTCGACAAGAACGGTGACCGGTGCTTGAAGTACCTAGAAGTGCCGTTAGTGGATCGGGAGGATCCGAGATGACGTGTTTTGGGCGACGTCGATTGCTTTCCATTCAGTCCGCAGGATCGGGAATTAAGTTACCGGCGGCCATGATGAGAGGGTTCTCGTGTCGTGCCGCTTTATCGAAGTGGCGCATCGACGCCGACTGCATATACTTACTGGTGGACTCTAAGTCCAGGTCGTCATGGAGGTCGACGTTCCTGACGAACCACGGGGCTCCGACGGCTATCCTGCAAAAACGGGATTGAATAACTTGGAAGGATTTTAAGTGAGTGCGGACCGCGTGAGCGAACACTACACTTGCATAGGTCATGACGGGGCGTATGCAAGTTTTGTAGTGTCACCTTATTTCTAAGGGACATTTTACTTCGCCTGCATATCATCGGGTAGAGACGTCCTAAAATGAAGGCGGCACGATCGCGTACCATCTTAATATGAGGGCGGAATGTCATCCTTCTGTCGAGGGCGACGCCTAAATATTTGACCTTCGGGGCCCACGGTATGGGCTGGTCGAACATCGTGATTGGGCGAATGGTGGAGGCGGAGGTGTCGACGCGCCTAGACGGGAGAGGGATGCTCAACGTGGTGTTCGGAGGGCGACCCCTTTTGAAGAACACCGCTGTGCTTTTCGTGGGGTTGATGTCGATGCGCCACTTCCGGAACCACTGTCCCAAGTGAAGTCGCCGATGAAGCAACGCCTTCTTCCTACACGAGTAGTAGATGGCGGTGTCATCGGCGAAGAGCGCCAGATGGGTCTCCGGCGACCGGGGTATATTATTGATATACAAACTGAATAGTAACGGGGAGAGGGCGGAGCCTTGCGGGACTCCGGCTGTGACGTGACGAGGGCGGGAACGCGTTCCCTCGACTCGATATCGGAACGAACGGTTCGACAAGTAGTCTCGTATGATGAGCACGAGTCTGTCTGGCATTCCCATGTTATACAGTTTGTATATCAAACCGTTGTGCCAGACTTTGTCGAACGCCTTCGCTATATCGAAGAAGAGGGCTCCTGTCGGATGGGTTTCCGCCTATTCAGCCCTAGTAAGATGTGCTCCGTGAGACGGTGCACTTGATGGACGCACGAGTGTCTGGCGCGGAACCCAAACTGCTCGTCTATAAGAATCTTATTCGCGGTAACGAAGTCCCAGAGGCGTTTACGAAGGAGCCGTTCGTATAGTTTGCCTATCGCCGGGAGGAGACTGATGGGGCGTAACTCGCGGTTTCGTTCTTCGGTTTGCCCGGCTTGTGTATGCCGATAACGTCAGCTTCTTTCCACGCCGCGGGAAAGATGCAGTTCGTCATAGCAGCATTTAAAATGGTGGCCAACATCGTTATTAGTTGGGCTGGTAACAATTTTAGCGCGCGGTTGCGGATGCCGTCGGAGCCGGGAGCTTTCCGTGGTTGTAGGCTATCGATCGCCTCCTTAACCTCGGAAGTGGTAATGGGGAGTAACGCGTCCGAGGGCGGCAGGGAAGCTCTGCGCTCGACCTCCCTGTCGACCAACTCGGTGTGTTCGGGGCCGCGTATTGAGTGCTGGTGGTGCACTGCTCTTGCAGTGCATCGGCCAGCAACTCCGCCTTGTCATCGTCATCGTAAGCCGGTGGTTGGCCTGAGGGGCGTACGAGAGGCGGCATAGTGGCGATAGTTTCGGACTTGAGGGTCCTAGCTAGTCGCCAGTATGCTTGGTGAGTGGGCGCGAGTTCTTTTAAATAACTATCCCAATTTTAGTTTCGGGCGTCGCTTAATTTTAAAAGTTGGATGGCGGCTCCCTTATAGGTTTCCTACAAATGATCTTTACAAAACCTGCAAAGTCCTTTCTGTCCGTAAATTATTTATTCTTAATCTTATTATGACTACACACTCGAAAACTCCATACGATCCGACATTGCTCGTAAGTCAGCGGCGCGGGTATGGTGTGCGTCCCACAACACTTGTTTCTACATCGTTAGCTCAACGCTTTTATGGCTTCCTAAGTAGCTTCATATACAATAAAATCAATAAGCTCATAAATATATACCCCATGACACAGACCCAATGCAAACATGCACTAACAAATTGGCTTCACGACCTAGACTACGAGCAAACAGAGAACTTACTCCAGACTGTGAAGTAATCTGCTTTTTGTTTTCGAGCCCAATTAAGCAAATAATTATTTATATTATTATATTTATATTATTTATACCTATGTAATAGTAATAATAAACACGCATAGATGCAGATACTCACACATACACAATACAACATGCATGCGCGCACACGCTCATATATACACACACTCACACTCACTCACACACACACACACACACACACTCACACACCCAAATACACACACATTCACACACGCACACACACGTAAAATGACCTTCTTAAAATATAACACCTAATGATCTCTCAACACTAGTCCGCATCATCTGTTCACGACTTAACCTAACCTAATCTATCTTAAGAAGGAGGGAGCCTGGAGATCAGTAATACAGGTCTTTGAACCTAGTACAGACTTCAGCTCTTTCAAAGGCTTACAAAATAAATTATAAGGTTAATTTATTTTCCATTTGAATTTGTATGTACCTTGTACCTTTAAGAGAGAAATAAATAAATTATTATTATTATTATTATTATTATTAAGCGGGATTTGACCTCCCGCTGTAAGCGACGCATCCGAGTCCGGTTTGAATCCGTGGGATATCGATCGTAGGCCCGGATTTCCGCGTTTCTGATTCTTACGAGGTCCCTAAGATCGGGGGAAAGTCTAATGCGGTGGAAGCAGTCCTCCACATCGACTTGTTTTGAAGATCTTATGATCGCCGTCGAGACGTGATCAGTGAAGATGTTTATGGATTCGACTGTGTCCTCGGGGGATGGAGTTGAATCCGGGCCGCAGAGGAGGATTGGTGGAGCGGTGTCAGCTAAGCACGTGCCCAGCTTCTTCCAATCCACCATGGCCCTCGTATCTGGTTCGCGGTTAAGTGGGCGACCGAGCTGCATGACGACAGGTCGGTGGTCTGAGTCGAGTTCTGACATTGCCTCGATGGAGCGCAAGCGCAGAGCTACGTTCCTCAGCAGTGCCAGATCTATTGTGCTCGGACGACGCGCGGCGTTGTACGGATAGCACGTGGGGGTCGGGGGGTTGAATATCTCAAATGTGAGGTCGTCTATGAACGCGTCGAGACGCCTACCGTTCACATTCGTGCGATGGCAGTTCCACCTAGTGTGGTGGCAATTTAGATCGCCTGCCAGAATGACCGCGTCCCCCATACCGAGCAGTGTCTCGAGGTCACTGCTCAGGAGGGGTTTGTCAGGGGGGGATAGACGGATGCGATGACGATCAGCTGGTGTCCCGTCAGCGCGATGCGGCACACTGACGCCTCGATATGTAAGAGCGAGGGAGTATCGAGAGGGACGCAGTGCAGGGCCCTCCTATAGCAAATGACAGTCCCGCCCTTGGGGGCGGAGAGTCTGTCATTCCTAACCATGACGTAATTCGCGACTTTGGGGTCGCGACGCGAGGGCTTTAGGAAGGTCTCCTGCACCAGAAGGATGTCGATGAGATTGTCGCGTAGAAACTCATAAACTTGGTCGCGCTGACGCGCGAGTTCGTTAGCATTGTAAAATGCTAACTTCAAAAAAAGGGGTTTTAGTAGTCCTGTGTCGATCGCGATTGACAGAATCTTTTTGACCCGATCTCGACCCATACGTAAGTGAACGGGTCGTCGGTGTTTGAAAGATTCGGTCTTCCAGAGATTCGATCACCAGGTGACATCACAAACGAAATTGGACTTTATTTGTGGAGCATTACCGTAGCTTGTTGCTTAATTAATCGATTATTCCGTGCATTCAATCACGAAATGACGTAGCTATTAAAATATCTTCTATCTCTTTCGTTTAAGTACATACATACAATCCTGTTCACGCAGTGCATGATTGTATCCAAAATAAACCGGATTGCGCGGGATGTTTCGGGTCGCACGCGACTTGTCAATCGCGGGAGTGAATTTTAATTTTGAGAATGAATGAATTAATCATTGCATTGGTGACTCTGAGTACTGACTTGCGATAGCGTTTCGGTATATTCCCGGTACCTAGTATGTTGTTTGTGTATGTTAGTACTTTTACTAAAATATTTTAAGTGACGATAATAAATCTTAAAAATAATAATTGTATTGTTACTTTTTTATAGCAATACAGATTACGAATAAAAATAAAAACTGTCCTTTTTGGAGTCTTACGCATAGTCCTTATTACTCCTTATTCTCGTTCTAACGTGAGAACGAGATCGATCGCGCAATCCGTCGGTCATTTTTATTTTAAATAGATACATACGAACTATTACGAACTGTGACCGAAATGATTGAAAAGATCGAATTTTTATGACCCGATCACTATACGAATGGGTCACGATTAGACATGTGTAAGTAATGCGAGTGATATTACTCCGGTAATATTACTCTACGATGTAATGCAACATCACACATTACGCGAAGGAAACAAACATCACACTATAGTCGGAT
Organism: Bombyx mandarina; assembly: GCF_030267445.1. Classification (NCBI taxonomy): domain Eukaryota; kingdom Metazoa; phylum Arthropoda; class Insecta; order Lepidoptera; family Bombycidae; genus Bombyx; species Bombyx mandarina. The sequence continues at coordinate 7,994,354 of NC_143230.1, read as the reverse complement.
TTTTAATTAGACGAAGCCAGCTGACAGTAGCTAATGTCACTTTGTGAAATAATGTTGCTATATTTAAAGTAATAGTGATGCGTTCAGTTCTCGTTCAATCACATAAATGAACAATGAGTGTGAAGAGTTAATCATTAATTTCAAACTATAAAAGAATATTATTTATATTTTACAATAAAATTGTATTAAAGTGATCCAATATAATAATATGTTACTAGTAGTATGTAACTACAATCAGTTTTTTTTATTTTCATTATCTATGTACCTATAATTGTTATATTTTATACATCTATAGTTTCAACTATATGATGCATTGGAAATAGGACAGTCTTACAAACTTCCTCGCAATGTTTTTCTTAATGTTTAAAACACTCGGTATTTAGTACAGGTAGATACCATAGGAACATAATGTTTCGTCGAAAACTCGTTGGTATGTACAAAACACGGCTAAAATTCGAACCCCGTGCCCGATATCGGCAGTTCGGCACACTAACTATTCACTAGACAATCGAGGCAATTTCATTAATTCAGGAGTTTTTTCAATCGTTCACTTTGTCACAACACTATTTTTATTTCATCAAAAACTGACAACACAGTAAACGTCAGTTTACTTCGTCTAATAAAAAATCCGACTATATCACCCAACATGTTTCTTTCTTTGTCGTATAATGTTGCATATTACACGAACGGAACCGAGCGAGCGAGACAGACCGATCGACCAAAATAAATGAGCAAGCGACACGGAATTATTCCTAGTGATTTTGAACCGTATGCCCTGGCCGCTAGGTACATTTTTATACCTATGGTACGTCTGAATTTTAATATAGGTATTTGTGTTTATATTTTTCATGCGGCCAGCCAGTAGTTCCCCGCAAGTAGTTACTTAATTTTTAATTCGCAACTTTTGTAAAATCGCTAGTCGCTCGTAATTGTTTAGTAATATTTCATATTAATTTTTGTGTTTGAATTACTTAAGCACTTGTTTGAAAATAGTTTTATTATTTGTTTTAATGCGTGTTTAATAAGTGAAAGAAAGAACGGCGTCTAAATGAAAGTACAGTCCTCTTTGGATGCACTTTGAGGAGACCGCGCCGAAACAATGCATCTACTGCTCTCGTATATTAACATTATTGTCGAGCTCAATTTGCAGTCTAAGTCGCCATATGAAATCCGTTCATCCCGCAATAAATAATATTAAGTAAAAAATAAAATTATTATATTATTAAGTAAGTCAATCTCTGTCAAGTAATTTAACAGTGTATTACAATACAAAGTTCATACTTTGTATTGTAATACACTACTGTAATGACACACCCGAATCATTACCTAAGTGATGTGTATGAACACATCACTTAAGTAATGATTCGGGTGTATAGATACAATGTACTCGTCGTCACAGTATCTATTGAACGCACCGAGTAATGTTAAGAGTGATGTGTAATGTTTTCGAGTAATATCACCTGTCTGTAAAAGTGATGTCATATCACATTACATTGGCAAGTGATGTTTTGCGCAAGTCTACATTACATTGGGAAGTGATGTTTTGCGCAAGTCTAGTCACGATCGACCCGGGTCATGGAGAACGATTGACCGAAACAGGTCTGGGTTTTAGTCGCCCGTTGCACGCCATCGATTACCGGTATTAATCCAGCGTGCGCTGGACGGACTCGATGACGTCCATGTGATCGAACGTCGCGTATAGGCGGTCATCGGCCGTGACCGCCCTACGCATGGCGTCGTCGCAGCATGCACAGCTTTTTTTTTTTTTTTTTTTTTCCTACCTATGCTGATAGCCTTGAGAGGCTATTTCAGCTTCGCCCTAACGTTAGTAGGTGAGCTCGCGGGGCTCAACCGGAGAGTTGCTAACACTGACCCTAGCAAGAGCAGTGCTTCGCAGAATCTACCACCGGATCGGAAACGCGACCCACTGAGAAGATCCGGCGAGAAACTCAGTGGGCTGTGTCTATGGGTTAGTTCGCTCGTCGAACCCTTCGTCGCAAGCGACGGGTTCGACGAGGACGGTGACCGGTGCTTGTGGTGCCTAAAAGCACCGTTAATGGATCAGGAGGATCCGTAATGACGTGCTTTGGGCGACGTCGACGGTTTACCATTCGGTCTACTGGGTCGGGTACGTAATTTCCAGCGGCTACGATGAGAGGGTTCTCATGTCGTGCCGCCTTCTCAAAATGGCGCAGCGATGCCGACTGTAGATACTTACTAAGGGAGTCGAGCTCCAGGTCGTCGTGGAGATCCACATTCCTAAGGAACCAAGGCGCTCCGACGGCTATCCTGCAGAATCGTGATTGAATAACCTGAAGGGATTTCAAGTTGGTGCGGGCTGCGTGAGCGAACACTACGCTTGCATACGTCATGACGGGGCGTATACAAGTTTTGTAGAGAGTTACCTTATTTCGGAGGGACAGTTTGCTTCGACTACAAAGCATTGGATAGAGTCGTCCTAAAATAAACGCGGCGCGGTCGCGTACCGTTTTTATATGGGGACGGAATGTCATCCCTCTGTCGAGGGTGACGCCTAGATATTTGACCTTCGAGACCCACGGAATGGGCTGGCCAAAGAGAGTGATGGGACTAACGGCGGAGGTGTTTGCGCGCCTACTACGGAGTGGGATGCTCGAGATGTTCGGAGGGCGACCCCTTTTGAAGAGCACCGCTGCGCTTTTCGTGGGGTTGATGTCTATTCGCCACTTCCGGAACCACTGTCCCAGGGTGGCTACTGCGATCTGGAGTCGCCGATGAAGCAGCGACATCTTCCTACACGAGTAGTAGATAGCCGTGTCGTCGGCGAAGAGCGCTAGATGGGTCTCCGGAGACCGGGGTATATCATTGATATACAAACTAAATAATAACGGGGAGAGCGCGGAGCCTTGCGGGACTCCGGCGGTCAGTTGACGGGGACGAGAACGAGTTCCCTCTACTCGATATCGAAACGAACGGTTCGACAAGAAGTCTCGTATGATGAGCACGAGTCTGTCTGGCACTCCCATGTTGTACAGTTTATAAATTAAACCGTTGTGCCAGACTTTGTCGAACGCCTTCGCGATGTCGAAGAAGAGGGCGCCGGTCGGGATTTGTTTACGCCTATTTAGTCCTATCAGAATGTGCTCCGTGAGGCGGTGCACTTGTTGTACGCACGAGTGTTTAGAGCGGAATCCGAACTGTTCGTCAATGAGAATTTTGTTCGCGGTAACAAAATCCCAGAGGCGTTTCCTAAGGAGCCGTTCGTAAATTTTTCCTATCGTCGAGAGGAGACTAATCGGACGGTAACTAGAAGTTTCGTTTGTCGGTTTGCCCGGCTTATGTATACCGATAACGTCCGCTTCTTTCCACACCGCGGGAAAGATGCAGTGCGTCATAGCGGCATTTAAAATTGTAGCCAACATTGCTATCAGTTGGACTGGCAAAAATTTTAGCGCGCGGTTGTGGATGCCGTCGGAGCCGGGTGCCTTCCTAGGTTGGAGGTTGTGGATCGCGTCTCTAACTTCGTCAGTGGTAATGGGGGGTAACGCGTCCGAGGGCGGCAGGGAAGCTCTGCGCTCGACCTCCCTGTCGACTAACTCGGTGTGTTCGGGGTCCGCGTGTTGAGTGCTGGTGGTGCACTGCTCTTGCAGTGCATCGGCCAGCAGCTCAGCCTTGTCATCGTCATCGAATGCCGGTGGTTGGCCTGAAGGGCGTATGAGGGGAGGCATAGTAGCGGTAGTTTCGGATTTGAGAGTCCTAGCTAGTCGCCAGTATGCTTGGTGGGAGGGCGCGAGTTGTTCTAGATAACTATGCCAATTATCGTTACGCGCGTCGCTTAAGCGGGAGTGGACTTCGCGTTGTAGACGACGCATCCGAATCCGGTTTGAATGCGTGGGAAGACGATCGTAGGCCCGGATTGCCGCGTTCCTAACTCTTAAGAGATTCCTAAGATCGGGGGACAGTCTGATGCGGTGGAAGCTGTCCTCCACATCGACTTCTTTAGAAGATCTAATGATCGCGGAAGATATGTGATCGGTAATGATGTTTATGGATTCGACGGTGTCCTCGGGGGATAGATTCGAATCCGGGCCGTAAGGGAGGATTGGCGGAGCGGTGTCGGCTAGGCACGTGCCCAGCTTATTCCAATCCACCATGGTCCTCGTAACAGTGACTGGGTTGTGGGGGCGACCGAGCTGCATAACGACAGGTCGGTGGTCTGAGTCGAGCTCTGACATTGCTTCGATGGAACGCAAGCGCAGAGTTACGTTCCTAAGCAATGCCAGGTCTATAGTGCTCGGACGGAGCGCGATGTTATACGGATAACATGTTGGAGTTGGGGGACCGACTATTTCAAAGGTGAGGTCGTCTATAAACGCGTCGAGACGCCTACCGTTAACGTTAGTACGATGGCAGTTCCACCTAGTGTGGTGGCAATTTAAATCGCCTGCCAGGATGACGGAGTCTCCCATGCCGAACAGTGACTCGATGTCACTGCTCAGAAGGGGCTTGTCCGGGGGGAGATAAACGGATGCGATGACGATCGGCTGGTGTCCCGTCAGCGAGATACGGCACACTGACGCCTCGATATGTGAGAGCGAGGGAGTATCGAGAGGGACAACGTGCAGGGCCCGCCTATAGTAAATGGCAGTCCCGCCTTTGGAGGCGGTGAGTCTGTCATTCCTAACCATGACGTAATTCGCGACTTTCGGGTCGCGACGCGAGGGCTTCAGACAGGTTTCCTGCACTAATAGAATATCTACAAGATTATCGCGGAGGAATTCGAAAATTTGATCGCGTTGCCGCGCGAGTCCGTTAGCATTGTAGAATGCTAACGTAAGGGAATACGGTTTTTCTCTACCTTTTTGCGCCATTGGTTACCGGTAAAGATTTTATAACGTACGCGACACGGACTCGTAAACGTCCATGTGATCGAAAGCGGCCGCGAGCCGCTGTTCGGGGGTTACCGACCTACGGATAGCGTCAGCGAACGATCGCAGACGGTCGAAGTTGACCGCGGTGACGAAGTCACGCACGAGCGCGAAGTCGTTGGCGGCAGAGGGTTGCGGGGGACGGAACGCGGGCGCGGGGCGAGGTGCGAGCAGGGGCTGGGGCGCGGGGCGTGTCACGAGCGGGGGCGGGGGTGCGGTTTCCGTTCCCGCCTTCGTATACGGCAGCGGTTTTTTCCACGCCGACACCGTGGGAACTGCAGCCGGCACGAAGGCGGGTTTCGGCACTGAAGGCGCCGAAGTCTTTGGGCCGACGGTTCGGGGGGCTGGGTGGGTCGGACGTTTTCGCGGAGCCCTAGGACATCCACGGTAGTTCGCGGGGTGCCCTTGCTTAAGGCATAGGACACAGCTGGGAGGTTCGGTCGCGGTTTCCCTATCTCTAACGCAATCTAACGTAGCGTGATCGCCGAGGCATTTCACGCAGCGGGGGCGCGCGTGGCAATTACGCGCCGAGTGGCCATAGAGTTGGCACCTGTAGCACTGCCCGGGAGTGCCACGCTTGTGGGGGGCTTCGATCGAGATCCCGGATAGGCCGCAAATTGTCGTGAGACATGCGATCTTCTTTTTGGCCTCCGGGGTGGGTTCTAACGCCACGAGTATCATATTATAGGGCTGTTTGCCCCGCCCGCTGTGCATCCGGTGCACACTAACTATCGGGAGGGCCTGAGCGGTCAGATCCTCCTTAATGTAGTCTATTTCTAGCTCCTTAGGGACTCCGCGTATTACTACGTGGAGCTCGCGGTCCTCCTGAAGAGCATAGGTGTGGAAACCTATGTTCTCCTTTCGGAGGTATGCTGAGAGGGCCCTATGGTCGCCCGGCGTTGCGACCTTGATCTGAATCCCTAGTGTAGTTAATTTTATTTGCCTGAAGGGCCTGGGACACGCGATTCCACGCTGTCTTCTCTTGAAGTATCAGCGGGGGCGGGGCAGCTACTTTGGGAGCGGGCGCGGGCTTGGGACGCGGCGGTGGGGTTACGCGGCGCGCGGAGTCCGACTCCGGTGTAACTACTACTTTCGGTCGAGAGGCGGACGCGGATTTCGTCTGTTTTGTCGTGGAGTTCCGGGACTCCACGGCGCGAGTACGCTTCTTTCCACGTGTCACTGTTTGGAAACCATCCGAGGTTCCGGGCTGAGGGCTGGACTCGGATTCAAAGTCCATCTCCGATTCCGTATCGGAGCCTGAACTTGAGACTACGGAGGTCGCGACGGACGATACGAGCGATGACGTAATCGAGGCGGGCGCGGGGGTGGGGGTAGCGCTAGGCGCTTCGTGAGTCGCATCGTCGGAACGTGCGCTCGAACTTAACGCGGCGGCGGGGGGTGCGCGGCGTGCCTCCGAGGCACGGTTGAAATACGCGGCGACGGACGCGGGGGGGGAGGGATTGCCACGAGAGGCCCTAAATGCTAAATATTCGGCCCTAATTGTCGGGTACCTATCCCGGAGGAACCCGACAAGATCACTGTCACAAACACTTGCACTTTCTTCCATGTTTCTTCTTGCTTCTTGCCCGGGGGGGGCGGCCCCGGGACTTTTGTTGAACTCGCCGAAAGGCGAGGCCCCGGATAGGATTTGTAACCCCCCTGTGCTGCAGGACAGCAAGGAGCAGGGGGGGGGAATGCCTATGCCGTGAAAACGGCAATCGGCGGGGAAAAGGAAAGGAACCCGCTCGGGCTGTATAGTGCTACAGCAGGCAGAATCGCGAGCGGGGGTCTAGTCTTGAAAAAGACTGTTGTTTTTGGGAAGGGTTAGGAAATCGCTAGCCTGTGAGTGCCACAGGAAGCTGAACGTAGCGATTGGTTTTGCCTTGAAAAAGGCAGTTGGTAAGGGTGGGTTCGCGGTTACAAAACTTTAGCGCACAAAAATGGACCTCGATACGCAGATCGCAAGCGACCAACGGATCGGCACGTCCGCACTACTGAATTGTACGCACGATGTATTCACGGTCACTACACTGTCGAGCACAACTGTGAGTTCAGAGACGCAGCTCGCAAGCGGGCCACGGATCGGAAAGCACGTCCGCGCACGACCGAGTCGTGAGCGAGAATGCCATGCACAGCTTTTTTTTTTTTTTTTTTTTATTCCTACCTAAGCAGAGAGCCTTGAGAGGCTATGTCAGCGTAACCCTAACTTTAGTAGGTGAGCTCACGGGGCTCAAACCTGACGATGTTGCTAACACGAACCCTAGCAAGAGTCGTGCTTCGCAGAATCTACCACCGGATCGGAAACGCGACCCACTGAGAAGATCCGGCGAGAAACTCAGTGGGCTGTGTCTGAGAGTTAATTTACTCGTCGAGCCCTTCGTCGCAAGCGACGGGTTCGACGAGAACGGTGACCGGTGCTAGAAGTACCTAAAAGCACCGTTAGTGGATCGGGAGGATCCGAGATAACGTGTTTTGGGCGACGTCGACTGCTTTCCATTCTGTCCGCAGGATCGGGAATGTAGTTACCGGCGGCCACGATGAGAGGGTTCTCGTGTCGTGCCGCTTTATCGAAGTGGCGCATGGACGCCGACTGAAGATACTTACTGATGGACTCTAAGTCCAGGTCGTCATGGAGGTCGACGTTCCTGACGAACCACGGGGCTCCGACGGCTATCCTGCAAAAACGGGATTGAATAATTTGAAATGTTTTTAGGTGTATGCGGGCCGCGTGAGCGAACACTACACTTGCATAGGTCATGACGGGGCGTATGCAAGTTTTGTAGAGTGTCACCTTATTTCTAAGGGACATTTTACTTCGCCTACATATCATCGGGTAGAGACGTCCTAGAATGAAGGCGGCACGGTCGCGTACCGTCTTAATGTGGGGGCGGAATGTCATCCTACTGTCGAGGGTGACGCCTAAGTACTTGACCTTCGGGGCCCACGGTATGGGCTGGTCGAACATCGTGATTGGGCGAACGGCGGGGGCGGGGGTGTTGACGCGCCTAGTCGGGAGAGGGATGCTCAGCGTGGTGTTCGGAGGGCGACCCCTTTTGAAGAGCACCGCTGTGCTTTTCGTGGGGTTGATGTCGATGCGCCACTTCCGGAACCACTGTCCCATGGTGGTAGCTGCGGTCATGCACAGCATAAGAAACTTCACATTATATATAAAGCCGTTGGTAGCAACAATAGCGCGATTCAGAAAAACCTAACAGCGCCATCTGTTGTTGCTCAGTGCAAAGTAGGCAATACGTGTAAAGAAGTCCACATCATTAAGTTCTGATTTCCACGCCGAACTAGTAGATGCGAGAATCAAACCTACTACTACTACTATCCGTCTCCGTTCCCGTAATCTGGGGTCGGGTCTCCTCACTCTACGGCGCCAGGCTGATCTGTCCTGGGTTGTCGGTTTTGGCAATTGGGCTTTCTTAAGGTCTCTTTGTGAGAATCAAACCATTACGAATCAAATTGTCACGTTATAATACTCATTGTAAAAATGAATATTAAAAAAAAAAAAACTAACATAATAGCTTTTATATTGTACACTATTCCCCTCTTATACATCGTATTTCTCTCTGCTAATGGTTTGCTGGAAGGAAACTCATGAATGAGTTAAGCTCGCCTTTGTACATAGTATTTAGACAGTCTTTAAATCTGTTTTGATTGTATTTTCTTTGTGTGTACAATAAGCATAAAATAAAATAAATAAATAAAACTAATATTTAAAAAAAAAAAAAAACATGCCCGCTGAGTTTCTTACCAGTTCTTCTCAGGACGGAGGCTAGTTCTTGTGAATTGGCGGCAGTTCTTTAGACGTTCAACAAGTATGTACTTTCATTTATGTTGAATAAAACAAAAAAATTATTTGATTTAAAAAAAAAAATATTTGATTTAAAAAAAAAATTATTTGATATGATTTTTTTATTGCTTATATGGGTGGACGAACTCACAGCCCACCTGGTGTTAAGTGGTTACTGGAGCCCATAGACATCTACAACACTAATGCGCCACCCACCCTGAGATATAAGTTGTAAGGTCTCATTATAGTTACAACGGCTGCCCCACCCTTCAAACCGAAACGCATTACTGCTTCACGGCAGAAATAGACAGGGCGGTGGTACCTACCCGCGCGGACTCACAACAGGTCCTACCTCCAGTAAAAACTAAAACTAATTTTTTAGCTAGAATTAACCCCCTTTTTCTTATGCATGTTAGTTTTTTTTATGATGAGGGATTACTGGTGGCCCGGAGGCCTTTCTAGTTTCATCAGGATAGGTGGACGAGCAAGGGCTCAGCCAGGAGGTGTGGGATTTGCTAACAGCTGCCCGAGCGCCTTCAAAGGAGACCTAACAACTCAAGAGTAACTGCTTCGCGAATTAATCTACCACCGGATGGAATCGACGCATGCTAGTATGTATGTATGTATGTAACAGAAACTTTGAATGTATTTTGAACCCCCTCAAAATGTCGGATTAACTCAAAATTCGAAGTACCTACCTACTTATCGCGGACCGATGACAATTCAATATTTTAAAGAGTTAGACTCGTTATTATTTACTTTCGGCAGTCAAAACAACAAATTAATTGGAGCGCCTTCTTTTTTTCGCTTAGCTAATTAGATATTGTTGTATTTGCGTGAATAAACAATAATGAATAATTTATGTATGTAAAATAAATAGGAGTTAAAAAAAAACACGCTCAGCCCACGCCTTTTTTACAATAAATTGATTTATAATGTTTTAGTTGGATTTTCTAGAAAAGCGTGTTTTTTTTAACCTTTTTTTTTTTCTTCTTCTTACCTAACGTTTCTAATAATACCTTTAGTTTTCACTGACTAACGTCTAAGAAAGGTTAAAGTCTAAAAACAATTTGAACTCAGTTCCGTAGCTTGAGAAAACAAACATTCCGAACGAGACATTACGAAAATACTAGCTGACCCGGCAAGCGTTGTTTTGTCATTTAAATTATTTCTACGAAAGATAATTTAGACACCGACTGCAGCGCCATCTGCCGGGCTGATTTGTAAATCTAACCCATTCTCGAATCCACCCAAAAGTACACAGAGAATTTCATTAAAATCGGTCCAGCTGTTTAGGAGGAGTTCAGTGACAAACACACGCACAGAAGACATATAATAATATATAATACTAGCTGTACCCGTCCGCTTCGCTGGGCATTTAAAATTAACATTATTATTTCTCGCTCCCATAAAGATTCTCATAATTAACGCCCCCGCATCTGGTGTAGGGAGTCCAACACTCATATAAATATTAGCTTATCCATTAAGTACATGTATTTTCTACATGGATACCAACTTTCAAGTCAATCGGACGCATGGCTCAGTAATTATTACGGAACATCCGTAAAAGCACTGTAGATTTATACCTAGTCAGGTCATAAATTCTGTCACATGTTTAATGTAAAATAATTGAAACAAGTTTATTCATTATGTAACCATTCATATACCAAAATGAACTTAACAAAACATAGATTCTTATGACACTAAAGTTTATTCAAAATGACCTCCGTGATTTTGAATACAGGCCTTCAATCTGCGCGGCCAGTCGTCTATCGCAGCACGAACGAGGTCCATGTCAATATCGGCGGCTGCCTTAATCAAGGATGTCTTGAGTGACTCCAAATTGGGATGAGGCTTTGAGCACGCCTTTTCCTCCAAGTGTTGCCATATCTTGTAATCTAACGGATTCAAATCTGGACTGGAGGAGGGCCAGTCTTCGTGCCGGATGAAGTCGATTTCACGCGCCGCCAGCCAGTCTTGTGTGCTCTTCGCTCTATGAGCTGGCGCCGAATCTTGTTGGAATACCCAGTGCCTGTTATTGAACATGGTATGAGAAACAGGTTCCACAAGGTTCGTCAGGGCAGTATTTTGATACACAACTGCATTCGTTTTTACACCTTTCTCACAAAAAATGTACCTCTGTTAAGACCCAATAAGAAACTACCAACCATACCATGAGCGAGGATGGAAAATGACCTCGTTGGACACGCGGAATACGGTTGCTCGCTTCTTCACTACTGTGTGCGTACACCTTATCATTTTGTTTGTTGTAGCTCTCTTCTACGGTAAAAATTTTTTCATCCGAAAAAAGAATTTCCCGACATTTTTTTCCCGCGTACCGCTTCAACAAAGCGCGGCATCTCTTCAGTCTCAGGTCCATTAGACGAGCATTCAAACGATGTCCTGTTTTTATCGATATGCCCGAAGCCCTAAGTCTTCATTTAACACCCTTTTCATCGTGGTTCTGCTTAACCCCATCTGAAGGGCCAATAGTTTCTGCTTACGTTTGGGATTTCTTTGAATTCGCGCCTTCATAGCTTTTATCACTGCTGGAGTCCTAACAGACCGAGGGAGACCACTTCTTGACCTGTCATCTACACTAGAGTCTTCATTGTATCGTTTGATGGTACGATAAACGAATCCTTTGGTTATATTCAAAATTTTCAGTATGTTAAAAACTTGAAATGGCGCGTAACCGCAACGATGCAATGCAATAACTGCAACACGGTCTTCTTTAAGCGTCCACTCCATATTTAAAAATGAGTAAAATTCTAAAAGTATATATATTTTTATTTTCATGAACAATTCGAAATTCGAATTCAATAAACTTTTTTGTGGCCAGCATTCTAAAAGAAAAGTTTTTACTGTGTGACAATACTTATGACCTGACTAGTTATATTAGTATAAATATAAATTACGAAATTTTCACCTTCGATCCATTAACGGTGCTTTTAGGTACCACAAGCACCGGCCACCACCCTCGCCGAACCCGTCGCTTGCGACGAAAGGTTCGACGAGTAAATTAACCTATAGACACAGCCCACTGAGTTTC